>NC_071283.1:11060598-11293098 GCF_023375685.1 Ictalurus furcatus
CTTATCTTACATAGGGTCACAGGGGAGCCTGGAGCTTATCCCAGGGAACTGGAGGCATAAGGCGGGGTACACCCTGTTGGGTACAAACCCATCGCAGGGCACAATCGCACACCCATTCACACACTGTGGACAATTTAGAAATGCCAATCAGCCTACGACGCATGTCTTTGGACTGGGGGAGTAAACCGGAGTGCCCAGACGAAACCCCCAATGCACAAGGAAAGCATGCAAACTCTTAAACATTTATTAATGAATGACGCATCATACTTATTAATAATTGATAGTTACATTTAAATTTAATCCCTGTTATCATCTCCAAATCAGAACTTAGGCTGTCCTTAAGTTCTCTGTCCTGAAGACTTTCTGACATCCTTTCATAAATGTCTCCTTATAGATAACTTCTCCATCCTGGCGATTATATGTACATTTAGATTTCAAAATGAACACATTTTCTAATCTATTCATTATTAGTCTTAGATTATCTGTAGTGTCCAGCCATACAAGTCCTGCGATTGAGTTGTTACATAGAAATGATAACGTATTAGAACAAGTGCAGCTGGAACTACTGTCAGAGCTGCTGTTATTTAATAATAATAATAATGATAATAATAAGGCAACACCTTATTGCTAATTAGAATGGAGAATTCAGTTGCGTGCGCAACGCAATTAAATGTCTCAAAGCAGAGTTTCCCATAAAGATGTTACTGAATCATGTTAAATCATCACAGCTGAGTATGGAAAAGAGACAGAATAACTACAGCTGAGTGTAGGAAAAAAAAATAGACGGTTGAATTAAGGGAGAAAATAAATAAATAAATCACTGCAACCACTGAACCATTCATTGTATATTAATTTCTGCGAGCAACAAAAAAGAAAAAAAAAAAAAAAAAAACAGCTCTGAGTTTTATTTCCACTCTATTCTCCCCCCTGTTTCTCTCTCTAATTCTCTCTCTGCCTGTTTTAATTGGCTGGATGTGTAGAACAAGTCTCTGCAGGCGTCTTTCAGCCTCACTGAGGGCCTCGATTGCAACAATCAAGCGGCAATCCTTGCTAAAATTGCACTCAGCATCTAAGAACACGAATTACAGTCAACAGAGCAAATGATTCAATCTGTATTACACTATGTTAATAACCATCCTCAAATTAAAGGCTGAGGCGATGTCTCTGTGTCATAAATTATGTGGCTTCTCCCTCATTAAGGATGAGCCATAATACTTGCACAGTGTGCTGTGAAAAGAAAGAAGGAAATCAAATAATGAATTGGGGAAAAACTGAACATTAAGGAAAGGGTTGAGAGATGCTTTCAAGCAGCTTGTTAGATCTTACGTTTACACACGCAGGACATTTCAGCTGACATTTTGTGCCAAACCTGATTTGCTGTTACATGCTAATATACAGGTTAGAGATGATATTCTAAACAACAAACATATTCTAAACAAAGATTTTATTACCTCAAAACTGCCTAGTAGCAGGAAGTACCAGGATCTATTGATGTATTTGCACTTAATTTCCAACCGACATCGATTAAAATGTCTCCTTTCACGAAAGAAAACTGGATCACCTCTTTTTATTTATCTCTTTATTTATTGTGCCAGCCTTTTTCTAGGCCATTTTATAAAGAGAAGCTGCTGGACGAATCAGTCGAGATGTGAGGCGCTAAAACTTTAATTAATTAATTAATCAATCAACCAACCAACCAATCAATCAATCGGTTAATTAATTATACTTTTTTTCCCCCCGAAAAGGGACAGTGTACATTAATCAGCATTCATAAATGGAAATGTACCTAAGTTAGCCTAAAGGCTAATTTTCATTGGTAGTCCATCTGCCAGAAGCTATTAGGCATAAAACAACAACAGCAACAACAACAACAACAACAACAATAATAATAATAATAATAATAATAATAATAATAATATAATTAAACACTGTAAAATTCAGTTAAACAACAAATACACAGTATCTCACAAAAGTGAGTACACTCCTCACATTTTTGTAAATATTTGATTATATCTTTTCATGTGACAACACTGAAGAAATGACACTTTGCTACAATGTAAAGTAGTGAGTGTACAGCTTGTGTAACAGTGTAAATTTGCTGTCCCCTCAAAATAACTCAACACACAGCCATTAATGTCTAAACCGCTGGCAACAAAAGTGACTACACCCCTATTTTGAAAGGAGACAGTGGTCACAAAGGAAAGGGAAGAAACCTAATGTTCCTTTGCTTGACGTCTATCTCTGAAAAAAATAAAAATAAAACCAAAATCTACTGGTAAGCTACAACTTGATGTAAAATAGAAGTAGCATTAAATATCCAGGTTCACAAATTACACCTTTCATATTGTCTTTCTGGTGACATTTTGCACATTAATATGAAGCAAAGCAGCTCCTTCAGCAGAGACATGGTACTCTGATGCAAATGATACATACCTCAGCTACTTAAAGTAGAATTACTGTTTGTAATTTATGTTTTTGGTGTTTTCCATATGTCTTAAGAATTTCTTACTGTGTAATAGACAGTTTCCTGTATATATGATGATACACTCTTGAGCCTTGGGCTGCGTTGATGCCATGTCGGAATGACCGTAATTACTATATGACAACCCGGACGTTCTATTTGGAGCTGTTCATGTCCTTGGACTCTGAATTAAATAAATCCACGTGAGATGACGCTGACAACTGCAAAATTACATTAAACTTTATTGTATGTCTTTCGTTTACTTTCAGATTACTTCTGAGTTATTAAGACATTAATAATAGTCAAATATACAAATTATTACACAGAAATATTAACTACATTTTACTGCTGAAGCCGTCGCTGTTTTTAGTGTTTCCGCAGTGGTCATGTGGTACAAGTCAGAGCTCTCCGAAAATAATTAGTTTACAAGTTATAATTATGAGTTCTGCAAGGACGCGAACGCTTTTAACGAGTCGGAATCTCATAAGCACGGTAATTACGACACGGCGTGAACGCAGCTTTGAATCTATAAAGCCACTATTATAGACTTGTATATTATTAGTCTAGTTGAGTGGTGATTTAAAAGGTTTGTAGAAGGTTTACAGTAGAAAGCAGCTTTACAGAAACGTTTAAACACAGGGTACAGATTTTAAGTGTGTGAATTTATCCCTATTGAGCGAGCCGGGGGTGACGGTGGCGAGGAAAAACTCCCTAAGACGTTATGAGGAAGAAACCTTGAGAGGAACCAGACTTAGAAGGAAACCCGTCCTCATCTGGATAACAACAGATAGTGTGAAAGTAAAAGAAAGTTCACTATGGTTTAATATGAAGTCTTTGTTGAACTAGTCCACTGTTCACTAAAGGAGACCCGAGTGCAAAACTGCATGTGGTAATTGTAATCCCAGGGCTATAGCAGCAACCGCAGTCCCTGCAACCACAGTGAGAATATCCATGTGGAATTGAGGTCCAAAACCATTTCCATGGTACTTCAAGCGGCACCATCCTAATCAATCTCCAGGCTGTAGCCTCCAGTTGATGAGAGCTCTGTCCAGAGGTAGGGCATCAGGATGGATAGGGCAAGTCACTGAAGAACTTGGATAAGTTACAGTCAGAACTGTGTGCAATCTTAAGTGATGATATGCTGACATTTCAGGCATACAGGATCAACATTTACTATATATAGTATGTGTATATGCATATCAGAGTCAGAGTCAAGACTAAGAACCAGTCACTGGCCAGTCAAAATCAGAGAACCAATCAGTAAACAGCTCAGAATTTTACAATTAGTTAAACCAATTGGTTAAATTAATGATTAATTCTTACAAACAGCACTAGATACCTGGTCATTTAGATCTATGTGGGTATTGGCTGGGTATAAATACAATAAGAACAATAAAATAAAGATAATGTTTATAGCCTGTGTGAGTGCAGGTTAGTATTTCTCAAATTGTTCTTAATGAAGGCATGACAACCGGATTAGCCATCTGGAATCTTTTTATTAATGGTATTGTTAATAAGGCTAATAACGTCTGTGTAAGCCCTTTATGACACCTGATATAAAGCTTATGAAAAGTTTATTCCAACAAGTGTTAAACGACATAACGACTGCTTACCTCAGTTTTAATTTGACCCATCACCCAAGACAAGTGACATAGGCTTTTGCTTCTGGTCTGACATAGCTTGCATTATAAACTTACATTGGAAGGTCATGACAACTGTCTGTATTCGTCAAGGTATTTCTGGTAAGTCAGAGTCACATTTGATCAAATACGTCAACATTAACAAAGGCAGTCTTTATAAGCGCTTATACTGTTTTGAATAAGACTTATTATATATATATATTTATATATATATATATATATATATATATATATATATATATATATATATATATATTATATATATATATATATATATATATATATATATATATATATATATATAAACACTTGTGTAGGATTATGTCAGTTGTCATAAAGGGTTTATGTTGGTGTCATGTAGACCTGGGAACACTGCCCTTTAAGTTAAATGTTACATTTCAGTTCCTACTGAAATCTCATTTTCAGTGGTCTTGGTTCGGTCTTAAATTTTTACTTTGTATTCATGGGGCTATATGTGACCTCTGCATAAACCCTTAATGACAACTGATATAAAGCTACATAAGAGTTTATTTAAAGTGTTAGCTGACATAACTGGTTCCTTTAGTTTTAAGTTTATATATCTACTGTATGTCAACTGTGAAGTGATATAGATTTTTCTTGAAGCCCATGTTATGATGCATTATAAACGTATGTAAGAATGTCCTAACATCCGTCTTTGTATTGCAGTGTACTTCATGGATTTATTTAGATACATCAAATTTAATGAAGGCAGCTTTACTAGTTTATGTAGAATTACAGCACGTCAGTTGTCATAAAGGGTTTATAAAGGTGTCATGTGGAAATAAGATTTAAGTCTTCGCCTAATGTTCCAGTCAAACTTGTATCTCGGCTCTGTGATACATATTCAGTGCATTTTACACATCAGACCATTACCCACAATCCCAGCAAAGACCTCAGGTGATGATAATATGCAAATATATTTGTGATTTTAATTAAATTCTGCTTTAAGTAATCCAGCAACATTACCATGTAGGTTTGTGTAATGTGTTATAATTTATTGCCCTTTTCAGTGTTTTTAATGAATTCTACACGGGTGAATTTTTGCACATACATTACAAAATGCATTACTTGGAGCTCTACTAGGCTCGACTGATTAAGATATTACTTTGAAGAAGCACGAATTTATTCACGTAGTTAATATAAATGAAATATTTGAGTTAAAAAAAAAAATAATAAAAAAAAACTTGTATTACATGTGCTTTAACATGACCCCGAGGCAGCTCCTTGCACTTTATTAACTTGCTGAGAACTCAAACCTGGTAAATTATTCATCCGATTTTGGAATTCCATTAAATAATCATCGATATCCATATATGAATGGAATATGAATTTATGAATCAGTGGATCATCTGTAACGTAAGCAGAGCTGTGAAGTATGTCTGAAATCGAGTCATTAAGGGAGTAAATTTGACCTTGTAGACGATGGCACGGCGATGAATGGATCATTATATGAGTGAGAGAAAATGAACGGCAAGTTTTCATTTGTCATTAATTATTTGATTCTAATTTATTTCAGCTGGTTTGTAAATAATTGAAGCACTGTGCCTACTTGGAAGCTGTTAGTCTTACATGTGGAGCTGGGTTACTTGGGTCTTTTACACGTGCCGTTCTGTGACTTTATTTCCATCCAGATGTGTAGCAGTGAGTTTTCTCCTTCATCGCAGAAGGAAATCGTTGTCCCAAATTCCTATTGTATTAAATGTGTCTCTTTAATAAGTCAGTCCCTTCCAAAAGTACTGGAACAACAAGGCCAATCCTGCTTTATTGTTTTCACTATATATATCAAAGACATTAGATCAACTGATGAATTTCAGCGTTCGTTTCCTCATAGTTGCATCTAGAAGATACGTTAATACGTAAAACTTAATACGTTGTTTGAACCCACCCATTTTTTCAAGTGATCAAAAATATTACAGCGTGACTGATAGGTCAGCGTGACTGATATGACAGCCCTGAATGTCTACTCTTCACTGTAAAACCGGATAGTTCATTTTAACTCATTAACTAATTACCTCAAAATTTTTAAGCTGATAAATCAAATTCTTTAAGCCAAATACACTTAAATATAACAAAAATTTAACTCAAACTTGTTATTTTTAAGTGTATTTGGCTTAAAGAAATTGATTTATCATTTAAAAAATTTTGAGGTAATTAGTTTCCTCAAATTTTTTGAGTTAAATGAACTCATCCGGTTTTACAGTGTAGGTTTGGTCACTAGGTTTCACCTGTGAAGACTTCATTTGTTGTTAAAGCAAATGTAATACCCAGAACAAGTCTGGAAAAGCAACACAAATGAAAAATGCAACAGTTTGGTGATGTCATTGGGTCACCGGTCACTTGATGCAGTTATTGCAAGCAAGGGATATACAACCAAATATTACGTGTTATTTACTTTCATTTATTTTAAGACTATCTGTTACTCTACTTTTGCTCACCTAAAAAAAATTGGCTGGTCTGGATAGTGAAAACAATAGAATTGTCTTCACTGTTCCAATGCCTTCAGAGTGGACTGTACTGTAAGTGTTTATGGATATGCATGTTTCCCTTACTGCAAAGTGTAAATAATAATCCATCTCACTATCCAGTTTACTTAATAATCATCTACTTCTTTCTCTCTGACTTTTACTATTTTTTTCACTATTACTATTTTTTTTGTAATATCTCCTATACTATAAAAAAAACTTCTTTTTTTTTTTTTTTTGCTATGTAACTGTCTAGTATTTTTAACCCGCACTGTAAAATAAAACAACGTGAAGATTGTAGATTTAATCATTTTACAGCATTTTATTAACTGTTCCTTAGTCTGCACATTTACAGAATTTTCCATTTTTTATTAAGGATAAGCAAAAACACCTAAAGTAGTTATTAGTTAGTCAAAGCTAATGGATTAGGGACAAGGATTAAATTTACCAACCATGAGCACTTAACTAAGAGCAGTTTCTTTACTATACACTTCTTATCATCAAAGCTCACGTCGTTCACCAGCAGAAAGCATGTAATGTAATGGAGTCTCCAATTGCTGGTGAATTTAAATAATTGAGGAAAATGATTGTAGTGTTTGAGAAAGTCACCTATACCTCATGTTCTAAACACAAGTCTAGATTGCAGGTGTGAAAATAAATTGAAACAGCTTTTTTTGTTTGTTTGTTTAAGTTTATTAACATTAAATAATTTTTCTGGAAGGTTTCCAAAGTTTATGAGTAAATTAGTAAGTGAGCCCCATGGGGGCATGGAAATCTTTTTTTTCTCACCACTTTCACAGAATATCTTTGCTACATCTGCTGCTATGGATGTACTCAAATCCAGCTCTGAATCTCACGGTTATTGAGAATAATCTACATTATGCCATAGCAACAGATGGAGCAACAGCCTGTACTTAGGACTCATCCACTATCTTGTTTTCAATCGTACATAAATAAGGACGCAGATAGATTGTAGGTCTGAATTTCTGTCTAGCATAAAATAAACACCTCTTCTGTTGGCTGGTCTGTTCTTTTTGCTAGATACTGGGGGAAAACCCAGATAAGAAATCTGACATGCAGACAAGACATTTCACCTACAGCATGATCAAAGAAACAACAGCAGCCTACAGCCAGACCACACTCTGAGAGAAAAGTGTATACAGGAGCTGGACTGTAGTAGGGGTGCAGGAATAGAAACAATATCATTTTTATGCCAAAGCACCACCAAAAATTCTTATAGGTTCCACAGATGATCCCATGTGTGATTACATGTAACATAAACGGTATGTTAATATTATTAATTATATGTTAATATTATAAAGATTCCTATGTTAATAATTTAAAAAGAGAAAAAAAGTTCTTGAGATGGAAATTTAAAAACAAAACAAAAAAAATGAAATTGAATTATGTATATAAACCAAAATTATTTATTGAATTTAGTATTGTTGATTAAACTGATATTTATATTCTGTTAATAATAATAATAATAATAATAATAATAATAATAATAATGGTATTATTTGTTTTTGTTGATTTATTTATTTTTTCTTTCAAACAATTTTTTTTAACTATTAGGACCCTAAAACATGAAGTCTAAACGTCTAATGCTAAGAAATTTGACCTTATTAAGTTAAATGCATAGAATACATAGAATATAGAACCTTTATAATACTTACTTTATGACCAGCCAATTCCAGATGCTAATGTTGTCCTGATTAATATGTACAGTATATATTAAAAAATGTTACCTTTTGATCTCTCTCTCTTTTTTTTTTTTTTTAAATTCTGGTCTAATTTGCATTTCCCGTTCCACACTGAAACCTCATACCCTTTGTACTTCTCCTTTAAAATCACAAGCGTGTGTTTGCTTCAGAAGAGAAACAGTTTAATTACGGTTTAGCTATTCAGAGAGTAGCCTTTGTTTTTTTTTTTGTTTTTTTTTTTTTTGTTTTTTTTTTATTAGAACAAAAGATGAAGTTTAGAGCACACACAGACTTTCTTGAGCACTTTTCCCAGCATCTTCAAAACCAAAAATACTCACTGAGTACTCTTCAGTTATGATTCCCAAAGCCATCAAATCCTACCATGGCATCTCAAAAACGCTTTGCTTTGCTCTATATTAAGAGAGAGATGCTTACTCGGGTAAACAGTCCTCCATGGTCCTTATCTCAGTACTCGGGCTTCTGGGCCGCTGTACTGTACTGATGTACATATATGAGAGAGTAGAGGACGTAGGACAGATTTTCTATAGACATTCTGTTTTGGTACTGAACATATTAGACTTCTGTTAGCTTTTTTGCTAGTTCACAAACATTTCACATGAATGCGATAGCCATAATGCATTATAATCATCACGGCTCTAGGCCTCTAGGCTCCTTTTCTCTATTATGTGTTATAAACACTTAATTTGATCCATTTGAGAAACTAGTGATGTAGGCTATAATGCATTATAACTGGCAGTACAGATACTATACTATAGACACTATACTAATTCAGGGTTTTATAAGCAGATATTATAATGTATTATATAAACTGATAATATGAAGTCATATTCATAATAATGAAGTGTTACTTAACTAAGTACTTATGGGCATTCACATAGCCTTGCGTAGCATTGTAAGCTACTATGTAAATGCTGACATACACTGTAGATATAGATGCAGATATTATAATGCATTATATAAACCAATATTATGGAATCATATGCTTTATAGACTGTCATGTATGCTTTAATGCGTAATTTTATGTATTATATAAGTACATATACCATTTACAGTGCCCTCCACCATTGTTATGACTGACTAAGGGAATTTGGCCTATGTGTTACCTCATATTTATACCCCTGGTTTGTTTTGTGATGGTGTTGGAGGATAAGGAATTGAGGGAGGAGATGTTTGGTTCATTTTGGCCTTGGAAGTGACCCCATGGTAAATTGTATATGAAATGATGTGTGTGTTGGGTGCATTCAAAGAAATAGAACTGAAACGTTAAGACTTTATTGAAATGTATGTTATTGTATAATATGGTTCAAACACACAGCTTCACATGAGCATGTCCAAAATTCCACTTCTAAACTGCTACTGATGGAAAGTCTTGTTTCCCAAGGACACACAGTGGGCAGGGGTTAAACTATGTAGCAGTGCAGGATAATGAGGCAGTTTGCGTGAATGTTAAGTGAAGATGAGCTCTGCCCGTATATTTTTTATGAAGGTGTAAATCATAGCCATAATGGTGGTGATGATAATGATGATAGTCTACTACAGTTCCTCACAAGTGTGTAGAGAAATCTCAAAGTGTAAAATGTTTTCATTCAGGAGAGATAATGGCTAGCTAACATGTTCAATGACCGTCGTGAGACAGGTTAGTTTTACCCTACTGATGATGTGTTGTTGCAATAGTAATCCTGCTCAGTACGAGAGGAACCGCAGGTTCAGACACTTGGTACGTGTGCTTGGCTGTGGAGCCACTGGTGCGAAGTTACCATCTGTGGGATTATGACTGAACGCCTCTAAGTCAGAATCCCGCCTAAACGTAATGATGCCGCGAATCTCCGCAAGTTTGTATCGAACCTGGTGCTAAATTACTCATAAACGACCACTTCTAGCTTGTGTTTTATTTTCTCTGAAAATGAATATTTTCATATATATTTGTTTATGCCAAAACTGGAAGACCAAATTGCAGACCCTTAAACTAATGCCTATAAGGACAGAAACTGACAAATTGAAAACTTTATTTAAAAGAGAAAAAAAAACACATTTTGAGAGCTCTGTTTTATGAAGAATGCATTATATCATCTCATATATAAGACACCGGGGCGCACGGTGGCTTAGTGGTTAGCACGTTCGCCTCACACCTCCAGGTTTGGGGGTTCGATTCCCGCCGGGCCGTGTGCGGAGTTTGCATGTTCTCCCCGTGCTGCGGGGGTTTCCTCCGGGTACTCTGGTTTCCTCCCCCAGTCCAAAGACATGCATGGTAGGCTGATCGGCGTGTCTAAAGTGTCCGTAGCGTATGAATGGGTGTGTGAGTGTGTATGTGATTGTGCCCTGTGATGGACTGGCACCCTATCCAGGGTGTACTCTGCCCTGTGCCCGATGTTCCCTGGGATTGGCTCCAGGTTCCCCAGCGACCCTGAAGAAGGAGTAAGCGGTAGAAGATGGATGGATATATAGGGCACTATATAAGTGCTTGGGTACATACATAACACTTCATAAAGCATCATGTCATATTATATAGTGCTTTATGAACAGATATGACGTGTTATATGAACTGATGTTATCAAGACGTGCTTTATCACATGTTATGTAACAGACCTAATGCATTATGCTGCCTGGAATATGTCTAAATAAAATGGTCATAAGTACTTAACGTCAAATACGTAAAGCCTGATAAGATGAAATCATAAAATCAACAGTTAAACAGTTTACATAATGCATAATAAAATGCTATAGTGTCTTACAAAATTTGAGTCTATATTGTTTTAAGAACAGACATCATGCTTTATCACATGATGTAGCATGTATTCCAACACGTGGCATAAGGCTGTCTGCTGTAAGTATTTAGCATTACATGCATAACACTTTGTAAATCATGATATAACTTCATAATATCAGTTGAAGTAATGCATTATAAAATATCTGTTATAATGTCTTATAATGTAACAAAGTCATATTATCATGCTTTATAACATACTGTAATGCATTGTAATGCCTGATGAAAGACTAAATAAATGCTCATAAGCGCGTATAGTTATGTACGTAATGTTTTATGATGATATGACTTCATAATATCAGTGGACATAATGCATTATAAAATATGTTATAATGTCTTAATGCAGAGTCAATAATCTTTCATAAACGCATGACCAGATATTATAATGTGTTACATAGACTGATATTATAAAGTCACATCATGCTTTATAACATGTTATACAGCATACTGCATAAAATGCATTATAATGCCTGATATAGGGCTACATAAGTGATCATAAGTATTTATATCCATAATGTTTTGCGTTGATATGACGTCATATCAGTTGACGTAATGCGTTATAAAATGTTATAATGTCTTAGAGCAGCGTCAATAATGTTGCATAAACACATGACCAGATATTATAATGCATTATATAGACTGCTATTATAAAGCTATATCATGCTTTATAACATGTTGTGCAGCATACTGCATAAAATGCATTACAATGCGTGATATAGGGCTACATAAGTGATCATAAGTATTTGTAGTTATATCCGTAATGTTTTATGATATGACTTCATATCATCATATCAGTTGACATAACACATTAGAACATGATATAAAATATTTTATACAGCAGAGTCATTAATGTTTCCTGAACAGAGAGAGTTGTGTTTTCAGTGAGGGGTGTGTACAGTAGGGAAGCTGTGGCTCAGGTGGCTAACCATAACTGACCCTAGGTGGTAGAGCAGGTTGTCCAGTAATCGTAGGGTTGGCGGTTCGATTCCCGGCCCACGTGACTCCACATGCCGAATGGTCCTTGGGCAAGACACTGAACCCCAAGTTGCTCCTGATTGCAAGTTAGCTGCCTTGCATGACAGCTCTGCTACCATTAGTGTGTGTGTGTGTGTGTGTGTGTGAATGGGTAAATGAGACACAGTGTAAAGCGCTTTGGAACCGCTAAGGTTAAAATAAGTGCAGACCATTTATCATTACTTTATGTGATGATATCAATAAACCTGTGTGATATTTGTAATATGTGATAAATGTATATTTCAGTGTGTTCCTACCAAGAAGGATAATGTGAATGTGGTTAATGCTAGTATAAATGTATGTAAACATTAAAAAACTCAATTATTAAGCAAGTTGTGTGTAGTAATGTTAAAAGCTTAAAGCCTTGGCATGTATTTGATTATCAAGTATGTTGCTTATTTTTATTCTGTGTGGCATCTTGGAAGTGTTAAAGTGCTAAAACGAACTCTGTAGTTTGCTTTTCTGTGTTTTAAAAGGTTGGTCAATATACGACAAATATGTGCGAGCTACACAACTGAAGATGTTTGTAGTAACTCTCTCTCTCTCTCTCTCTCTCTCTCTCTCTCTCTGTTGTAGGTGATTCATCCCAAGTGGGTAAGTCAGCTCATCTTTTTAAATCCCTTTCTTTTTTAATCGCCTTGTGCGAGATCACACTGAGATTCTGAAGGTCGTGTTCTTGGCATTGATGCCGATTCAAGTCGGCACAAGCTGCAATGATTGCGGTGTTTACACATCACACACTCACACACACTTGCACACACCCACTTAACTTAATCAGTTGCCCCCATTCTGCTGTAATAAGCACATTGGCATTGTACCAGACACAACCTGGCAGATTAAAATTGTACCCTAACAAGGCAAATGTATGGGTATAATTATTATAACCTCCCCCCCCACAGACACACACACACTTACTTTATTTCCTTCTTCCTTTTCCATAAATAGGACCGTGTTTGGCTCTGTGGCTTTTGCCACCAAACTTCAAAAACTCCAGACACCAGACACGTATATCAGAGAAAAAAAATCAAACGGTAATAATAGCAACAATAATAAATACTACTAGTCCTACTACTACTACTACTACTACTACTACTGATAATAATAATAATAATAATAATAATAATAATAATAATGATAATAATAATGCAGATTTATTTATAACACATGAAATAATCTATGACAAAACAAAAAAAAGAGGCAAAATAATAAGAAAAGGTCAAATAAACATGAAAAACATTAATTAGATGCATCACATCACTGCTAAAAAAAACCCCAACAGAAACCCTCATGTAGTTTGTAATGGTTATAAATGGGAATTGTGTTGGATTTAATGGAAAATGTAATGGTCCCTGTGGATCTCTCCTGGTAATTTGTTACCTTCTACTGGTGGCATGTTATGTCTAGTGGCTATCATTAAGGACCTACGTCCTAATACTTAATGGAAACCATTTGGTAATGGTTTTATCGGTTAACAGCTGATGATTTGTAATGGTATTTGTAGTGGAAACCGTTAAAATTTCTGTGATGGTTTCTCTTGGGGTTTTTTCAGCAGGGATATGTAAATAAGAAAGAATGGATGTGATGGAACAAGGACAAATAACGGGACAAAGAAATAAATAACAAGCAAAATAAAGGATGGATAGGATGACAGGAAACAAATAATAACGGACATGTTACAAAATATGCAGCGTAAACATACATTAGGTGTGACATCAGTATCGTTTGCAAATGATATGTTTTTGTTCAGATGAAATGTGGGACAGAGGAGAGGCTTTTTTTTCATGCAAGGCGATATATAATGATCGCAAACATCCCTGCTGAAACAAACAAATAAACAACAACAAAAAAAAATTGAAACCATCACCGAAATTCTGTTTTCCACTACAAATGCCATTACAAACCATTCAGTTAAGCATTAAAGTCATGACCATTACCATTATTGGTTCTTAATGATATACACTAGACATAACATACCACCAATAGAAGGCAACAACTTACCAGTAGGGACCCACATGGGCCATTACAGTTTATGTTAAAACCAGTACAATTCCCAATATAACCATTAAAACAATTACAAATTTTATGAGAGTTTCTGATGTTGTTTTTTTCAGCAGGGATGTTAAAGTATATTCAAGTTTTAGCTTCTGATCTCTTAATTCTCTCGAGTATCAGCTAGGAAAATAGCTAAAACTGCAGAAAGTCGAAGCTGATGCGTACTCTATCTGATTATTTTTCCCCCCTGATAGTTGGATCTTTTTTATACACACCAAGAGTAATTCGCAAACTCCACTGAATCGTCTCCCAGCAACAGTTTTAAGAGCTAGTGATGGAGACATGGGGTCACAGAGTTCCTCCACTTATCACCAGAATACAGAGAGCACAATTTCAAATGACGGGGATTAAGCAAATGAGAGGGATCCAGCAATTTTCCCTCTCCTTTCCTTTTTACTTTCTGTTCTATTCTTCTGAGCATTTGTGAACAACCCCCCCCCACCCCCCAGTTCTTCCAATCTTGGTCTGAATGGAGATTTTTTTCATCTTTTTCCAGGGCAAATTGTTTTTATGTAGATACAAGTACACAAGGTGTTAGACTCTATAAAGTATACATTATGTATGTGATAGCAAGCTTCCGGTTCAGCAGGTACCAGCCTGAGCTTAAAGACTTAACTACGATTTGTCAGGTACATTGAGGTGATGTGATTTACATCTAAAGCTGCTTACCGGAGAGGCTTCGAAAAGAGAGTGTAGACGGACGAGTATGGCACTTGCTCTCCGAAATGAAACATCGAACTACCCACTCACCTTCACGGGGATTTAGTTAATAGAGATACGTGACGTTGAGTCATAGTGAATGTTAATTACCTGTCTCTATGAGCATGTTATGATCATTACATATCAGGACAGCTTGTATCAATTATGGGGTACAGTGTGAACTGGATCTAGACAATGTATGATGTCTATCATGAGTCATTTTAACTTATTTATTTATTATTTAACCAGTTAAACCAAACATATGAAGAAATTTCGCTACATAGTGTAATAACATAACACACTAATACACAAGACATAATAAATATCATAAACGCAGTGTTATGCAATGTAATAATATAATATACGCATCCTATCATGTCCTGTCATGGCATGACATCCATCATAAACATAATGTTATACAGTGTAATAACATAAAATGCGCTAAAATCTCGTTGCATGAAATGATAGTGATAATAACAAACATCATAGATGCAATGTTATGCAAAGTAATAATGTAATACGGTATATCGTAACATATCCTGACATGATGTGACATGATATAACCTAGAGGTCGACTGATTGATCAATTTCGCCGATTAATCAGCACTGATGACTGATTGCTAGAACTATCGGTTATCGGCAAAATTCCACACCGATAGTGTTTCCTGGTCGCGTCCGTTGCGGGAGCAGTTGAGAAGGGTCCGCTGTCATTACACAGTACTAGAGCGGCCTCTAGAGGTGAAATAAAAACCATCACTGGTCAATTTTGTTGTGTTATTTGAAATGTTTTTTTAAACTCATTTTGGATGCCTCTATTTTTATTTGTTATTTGGAGTGCTACTTTTTGGTTCAGTTTGGATGTATATCTTTTACTCACTTTAATATGTATATAGTTATTTCAGTGGCTTAGTGGTTAGCACGTTCGCCTCACACCGCCAGGGTCGGGGATTCGATTCCCGCGGCTCTGTGTGTGTGGAGTTTGCATGTTCTCCCCGTGCTGCGAGGGTTTCCTCTGGGTACTCCGGTTTCCTCCCCCAGTCCAAAGACATGCATGGTAGGCTGATTGGCGTGTCTAAAGTGTCCGTAGTGTATGAATGGGTGTGTGAGTGGGTGTGTGATTGTGTGCCCTGCGATGGATTGGCACCCTGTCCAGGGTGTACCCTGCCTTGTGCCCGATGTTCCCTGGGATAGGCTCCAGGTTTCCCCGTGACCCTGAAAAGGGGTCTTCTATAAGCAGTATAGAAGATGGATGGATGGATGGATGGATAGTTATTTCATTCAAAAAAAAGTACAGTACATTTTCACGGTGCAGTCAGTACTGTTTATTTTTCTAATAAAGCTCAGCAATATTTTACTTTGAGGGTTATGTTTTCATTCAGTATCAGTTTTCAAAAACTTTCGCTTGATTAATCGGTTATCGGCATGTACTGCCGAGTTATCGGTATTGGTAAAATCCTCTATCCGTCGACCTCTAGTTTAAACATCATAAAAGTAACGATGCACAGCGTAATCATGCTGTAACGTGACATAGCGAGACATGAATCAAACATCGTAAACACAATGTTACACAATGTAATATCATAACATGTCACTATAATGCTTGATATGGCATAGCAAATATCATAAATGCAAAGTTATCCAATGTAACAACGTAACGTATCATAATATGCCGTGGCATGACGACAAAAACTTCACACAGTGTCATAACATCATAACATGACATAATCATCCTACACGGCATAATAACGTCGTGACAGGTCATAACAAATATCATAAATGTAATATTACTCTGAGTGATATAAGGCGCGACATGACATAAACATCATAAACGTAATGTTACACAGTGTAAATAACATATCTTGAATCATATTGAGACATCATGTGACTTAATAACATTATAAACATAATGGTACACAGCATAATATATAATCATAATCAATCATGACATGATGTAACAGACATCCTAAGAGCAATGTGACACAAAGTGATCATTTAATATATTTATATGCCAAACATCATAACCGTGCGCAATGACATAATATATTGTACAATGATATGTCCATATACTGTATTATGTAATATAACAGACATAAAGGTAATATGACATGGCAGAGTTACATAATTGTTATTATATGTATAGCTTGGCGTCATAGCATCATGGACGAAATGTGTAATAATGTCATACATGGCAACATGTTGTGAAATGACAACCATCATATAACACAACATAATAATAATAATAATAATAATAATAATAATAATAATAATAATCTCTTGTATATGTGCCATTATATCATATAAACATTATAAATTGTATTTTCCACAGCGTAATCGTGTAACATGTTGTGGCATGGCGTCACATGACGTCAAACATCATGAGTAGTCCATGTTATATCTGACTGCTGCATTTTGGCTGGATGGAACAGTGTGTCAAATTGTGAAGGATGAAGTTTGCGAGGCCAACTGGCACGGTACGAGTTTTTAATAATGAAACTGGTGGCAATTTTTTATTTATTGGAGTCACCTTGCAAATCGGCTCGGGAGAGCGGCGCAGATGAGACGCACAAGACTTGTTAAAGTGTGCGTGTGTGTGTGTGTGTGTGTGTGTGTGTGAGTGTGTGTTTTTAAGGTGAAGCAAGCACCAATTTTATCCTACATGGTTTTATAATGAATTGGTCGCAGCAGGCACGGGAATGAAGAAGTATGTTTTTATGATCGTGTATAAATTTTTTTTTTTCCATTTATGGAATATGAAAGGGAATCGGTGAGGTTATTAGAATAGTTTCCCAGAATCTTGTAGAAGATGAAAAATATCCACCTGATGATTTTTTTCCCCCCTGCATGCATAAGAGTGCACAGAGAGAGAGAGAGAGAGATTGTCATTCATCTCTCTCTTTTTTTTAAGCTCTTTCTTTGCTTTTTGCCCGGTGTGATCAGCAGGATGAGGGATGGGACTTCATTTTCCGCTTGCTTCAAGTCCACTATTTCTCTTTCATGCATGAGGAGAAATAATAGCGAGCAGAGACGATGCAATAACGTATGTGATTTTATTAAACTGTTGGCTTCAGGTGGCATGACAATGAGAGAAAAGTGTTTTTAGAAGCGTGATGAATTAAAAAAAAAACCACCCGTGTGTAAGGGTTGCGTTCCTGTCGACTCTGACGCTTAACTTCCGTGATCATTGATCAGACAGAAAGACTGAAAGATGGTGGAAAGGGGCGCCATTTGTTTTGAGAGATTTCATTCTTTTTGTATGACATGCAATACCTAGAAGCTTTTTGTTTTTGCTCTCGTGCTTCACCCTTCTATCATTTTTCTTCCACTTTCTTCTCTCATTCCTGCGTCTTCTCATCCTTCATCTCTCTCCTCTCGGTGTGGCTGTGGTCGTGAATAATTATTATTATTATTATTATTTTAAATCCACAGTAGTTCCACACACACACACACACACACACACACACACACACACACACTGGGGAGTGTTTTAGCATTAGTACAGGAGATTAAAAGTACTTAAAATGGTTTAACAGCATTGGGAGCTGATAATGTTTCCTGAATATTAATTAGAATTAAACTGCGCTCTGTTACAGTCATGTTTATACACAGTGGACCTGACAGACAGCGTGAACTGCAGTGCAGATATAAGGGATACAACAATAAAATATACGGCAAAAACAATATATTTATAAACTTTTTTTTTTTTAATACCCAAAAAAGAATATTTACTCAATTTAGCCTTTCCACTGAAGTCCCACAAGGATCAAGCCTCGGTTCTTTCCACTTCTCTTTCTCTCTGCACTCTTTCTCAGTGCGGTTATACCATGTTACAGATTTTTCATAACACTTTCTAACCAAAAAAAAAAAAACATCATAATCATCCTTAAAAGTGCGTATATATTTGCGGAAGAACGTTTAAAACATCGTCGAATGACTTGGGGATGGAAAAAAAAACATCTCATCCATTACAAGGTTGTGATCTCCGGAACTCGCTCTCAAACACTTTAATGTGAATAAATACATAATTACGTAAGTACGTAAATAAATAAATAAACAAACAAACAAGATCTCTCTCTCTAGCTACCTAGCTATGTTTCCATTCACATATTCCTATGTGAATTTTGGGATATCACATAAAAAAAAAATAAATAAATAAAAACACTGCATGGAAACACCAGATGCGAACAATCACAAAAAAAAAATAAAATAAGTAAGTTTCCTCAAATTTTTGGAGTTAAATGAACTATCTGGTTTTACAGTGTATAGAAATACAACACGCTACTGGTTATTATGGTTATTATAGTGTAGTAATTATTTCCTGCACGTTATTAAGAAATCAAGAACACCACTTGAACATTTTTTTTCCCCCGATTTCACCTGTAACTGAGCCAGATTGATCTTCCCATTACAAATTGCGTAATTACATCATGCATCATTTACACACAATGCACATCATTTATTATAGACCTCTCCTCTGATAGAAACAGTCGCCAGTATCGCCTTGATTGTTGCAACCTTGCGCATTTAGAAGATTAACGACATCTCGAGCTATAATTAAGCTTCCCTCAAACCAGATTTCCTCGCAACGATTAAAATGTCAGATCAGATGTCAGTATGTTAGCTGGCGTAGGCTCTCTCTGATCACTGCCTCATCAATACCTGTTAGGAAATAGAGCAGGAGATGATGTGGAAATGTTAACAGGTCTGATGATTAGTTTGTCTCCGTAAAATGTTAATGTGATTAGACTATTATCCTCATCAGCTTATTGATGTTCTGCCACCATCACGATTGCGCACACTTTCTCGGAGTCATTTTTTTTGCTCGCATTTCTCTGAAAGTGAGGCAGGAATCACTTTGTAATCGCTTCCTGCCAACATGAGGGCGTGGTGGGGGGGGACTGAGCCTGAGCAGTTGAGGTTTAAGGGCCTTGCTCAAGGGCCCAGCAGTGGGAACTTGGTTATGCTGGGATTTGAACTCTTCCAATCAGCGACCTTCAACGACCTTCCGCTCAGAAGTCCAACGGCCTAACCACTGAGCATGTGATGTGACATGCTTTTCTCATTCTGGCTCCCCTAGTGTGTTTTCATGAATTCTCTCACTGCGTTTGCTGATCGCCAGTCGGAGGTCAGAGGTCGCCAAACTGACATCAAGCAGACTTTTGTGTTTGTGTGCGTCTCTCTGTGTATCATTGTGTTCCCGCTGTTTTTCGTTCATGCTCTTTTGTTCTCTGCCTGTGCACTAACCCTGGTGATCGATTCTCGCACCCATAAGCGTGATGTCCATGAATTATCTTGTCAAGGCTTCTGTTGCTAGGAGATTGACCGCAGAGAGAAAGTTCATTCGTCATCCCATGTAAACAAAGCACAATAGTTTTACAAGATTTATGCAATCCTTAGCGATGTTGAAAATGTGACTGGATGAGAGCAATAGTAATGACACCTGGATGGACTGACACCATATTTAGATGTGGTTTGGGACATGGCCCATGCATTCATGACTCTAAAGATGTCATTTTCAGTCTTCTCAGTGGTACAGAATAAAATCTTTAGTTAACATATCAAGCTAGATGGCTAGCTACCTATCTAGTTCACTTCATACAAGTTCTTTCTGAAGGAGAAGGAGTTGTGATCTTTTAAGACACTGTTTGTACTTCCTCACCAGGCTGATGATCATGATCTAGCTTGCTAGATTGTAATGGTTTTGATGGAAACTGTAATGGTTCCTTTAGCTCTCTACCATTATGTGTTATGTGTAGTGGATAACATTATGGACCTATGTCTTACTACGTAATGGAAACTATTTGGTAATGGTTTTAATGGTTAACAGCTGATGGTTTGCAGTAGAAACCATTTGAATTTCTGTGATGGAACAGTGGTGGCTCAGTGGTTAAGAACGCCATGAGTTCAAACCCCATCACCGCCAAGCTGCCACTATTGGGCCCTTGAGCAAGGCCCTTAACCCTCAACTGCTCAGTTGTATAAATGAGATAAATGTAAATTGCTCTGGATAAGTGTGTCTGCCAAATGCCATAAATGTAAAATGGAACTATTATTTTTTTTCAGCAGGATGAATATTTGATGTCGCCTGTTGCTGTTATTCTCCAGATGCGTTCAGGTTCAGGCGCACCTATGCTTGTTTATATCAATTGTTCAAAAATAATGTGCAACTAATATGGAAAAAGGGGGGAAAAAGGAGTCATAGTGTTTTGTCTTATTACACTGCTGCTTCATTTGTAAAAGTGATATTATATTATAATTAGCTTAGCTACTGCTAGTTACGCTAGTAGCATCACTGCTTTCTGCATTTGTCTGAGTCGAAATAAAGTTGAGCCGATTATGTGAAAAGGAAAAAAGCTGCGTTTTGTCATGATACACCGATACTTAATGAATAAAAATTCTTGTTACTAGAAAAGCTATTTTTTTTTTAAATCAACTAATAACTGTAGTTACACTAGTAGCGTCACTGTTTATAGCTAGCTACTCTGCAATACTGCATCTGACACAAGCTTCTGAAAATGTCCATTGAATTCAACCTCTTCTGACTGTATTACTATTACAGGATTATCCGGGTGACTCATAGCCGCTCCGAAACATCATGTCTTTGAATATCTCGGTGTTGAATTTTGACTGGGAGTGTTCCCAACTCCTGAGTCACTCTGACACAACCTACGTTAGCCTCCACTTCCCTTCCGCTCTCCCTCTGTGTGTGTCTGATAGATGATGAGAGATGTAGAGAATACCTTTATCCTTTTGCACCGCATGTCACACTCACTCTGAGATGGACAGTGAGTTAGCTCGGAGGTAAAACTCCAGGTTACACACACACTATTCATTTACGTTTTTAGCTAGCGATAGTCACGGTCGTCATTTGGATGGAAAGTTCTAGAGGCCCGCGTTTTTGTTGCGAATGTACTTTGTGTGGTTATTGGTTTGGCTGTTAAAAAGCCATGCGGCTGTGAAATGAGTGACCAGTGAAACACAGTCTGTTGCAGAAGAGGAGAAATGGCGTTGTAAAGTAACACCCTCACATACTGCGTCTCTTGCTTCCTCTCTTTCCTCGCTGTCGCCTCCCTGTCTGTGAAGTGAAGCATGTCATTAAAGGAGACAGCTGTGCCTCCCTTAGCTTTCCCAGCTTCTCTCTTTTCTCTTCTCTCCTCCTACTTCTCCATATTCCACCTCCAGTCTTCCTAGCTCCTTTACTTGAGGCACTTTTCCCCCCATATTTTTTTTCCAGTCCATGCATACCGTATATTATTCTGTGTGTGGCTGGTTTTTTTATTATTGGTATTTTTGCTGTTGGGGTTATACTGCAATGTTAGTATTTGTATCTGATTAGTGATTCACATATCCCTTTCTATGGTTTAGTGGAAAAAGTGGGCATGGCCTAATACACCCTGAATGGGATGGCAGGCCGTTGCATTGCCATTCCTAGGAACCATTACATCATAGATTTTAAATGCCGTGCTAGCTTATTGTACAAGAAGCATGTTTCAGGATGGCCGCCATTTTGTGCAAGCACTAGTGACTGAATGAATGAATGAATGAATGAATGAATGAACACACTTTAGTGTAAAGTGGTCAATCAATCTACACATTAGGGGTGGAAAACAATGCCACTATTTGTATCTGTGTACTGCTCCAAATATCTGTATCTGTATTCATATTTAAACTCAAAGTGGGCAGGGCTTACATTGGAAAGGGATCTTTTTTTTTTCTTTTTAACCCTTGTCTAGCAATACACTGGCGAAATTGTCTTATCGGGCATTTTCAATCAGTATAGACAATGAATTATTTTATCACCGCAAGTCTGTTATAAGATGAGTCAGAACACGGTTGCGTTTCTGTGTGTAGAGTATCGTGACTCTGTGTTTAGCTGCTGGTGAGCAGGGCGATGGAAGAAGGGAGGGGTGTGAGCCCCCTGCTGGGCAAACAATTCACACCTCTCCACAATAATGTTGGTTTAACGGACAACTAAACACAAGTAAACCTTTTTTGATAGTTAAACACTATATACAACTGCCACAATACAATTATAACAAGATAATAAAAATTGTGGTAAAAAGATAGGTGCTTATGCATTTGTTTGCACCTGCCCACAACATTTTCTAACAAATGTCGTTGCCTCTATTTCCTCTAGATCAGGGGTTCCCAAACTTTTCCAGGGCAAGGCCCCCCAAATGGCTTTAATATTTGACCGAGGCCCCCTTTTGCAAGATGTCTTTAAAACACATTAAAAATACAGACTTCTGAATATATCCCCCTTTTTTTATTATTAATAATTACATCTTACATCCTTACATTACATTACATTAGGAATTGATTGTGTGTGTGTGTGGTTGTCTGAGAGTGAGAATTTATTTTTCACACCAAATTGTTGAGGCCCCCCGGGCGCCCCCTGGTGGCCCCCACTTTGAAAACCACCGCTCTAGATCACTCTCCTGCATGAAAGTAAAATCAAAAAATTTAAACAAACTTCCGTTCATGACTGACCAACCAAACGAATAAACAAACTCTACAGTAAATAGTGTGAATAATGCTCCTCCTATTCCTATCTGTATTTGAATCTGATTATTTTATCTGTTCAATCTAACTAATCCATTCGTAGTCCGTTACATCCCTAGTTAAAATTCTCAGAATGCAGGTCCCAAACTTCTGGGACACACCGAGCTGATCTTATATGGATTTATTTGATTTCAAATGAATTCATGTGTAAGATAGATAACAACCCCACATCTTGCTCCTAACCCCAATCTTAATTTTCGTATATTTCCATATGACTTATTCCAATTGTCCAGGTCTTTTATGCATCCGTAGCGTTCATAGACCCCTTTTGGTTTGTAGCGCTTTGCGTATTATTTCACATCACTTAACGTTTTTAAATTCCCCATCCACACATGCTCTTCTAAAATCATATCGAATGACTTTAAAAGCGCAGATGTGCTAAATGAATGTATGACTTTAACAGTTATCAGGGTGCCGCCTCATCTTGCATTAAGGGGCAAATTAGGCGAAAAACGGTGTTGATAATAACAGAAAACAATTCAGATCAAGTATTTGTAAGCACACAGAAGGAAAATGGCCGCACGGTGAGCATATTGTACATCGCAACATGTTTAATTTTAGTCGTGGAATTTCATGCTTACAGAAAGTGACCATAAGTCTCGTGTTTTTTTTTTTTTTTTCCCTCGATATGTGTATATTAAGCAGCGTATGTATGAAAGGCAGACCTGCTGACTTTAGGCTCAGTTTATTGTGCTGGTGTGTGTGTGTTTGTGTTTGTGTGTGTGTGTGTGTGTGTGTGTATGTGTGTGTGTGTGTGTAATTAGCAGTTATTTGTGCTGGGTTTCACAGCACCCTGCTAGATATCATGACTAAAGGGGGACAAATGTGTGCTCCCCTCGGCCTGAAAATGAACAAGGTCATTAGTACACACACCTCCTTTATCACAGCCTGGAGAAGAGGTGGGGGTAGAGATTGAGAAAAAAGAGGACAGTGGATAGAGAGAGGCAGTAAAAGGTGTTAAGAGTGAGAGAGCTTTAAAGAAGGATTGCTTTGACCTTATTGAGTTCATCTGACTTGTCCCTCAAATTCTTTTTTTCTCTATTCACACTCGCCAACTCCATCACCACCGGCAGAAATTCAGAATATCACGGCTCTTGATTCAATTAGCTACAATTATTTATGACTTGCACAGGCAAAGTTCCAGTTATTCAAACGACACATTGTGAAATCAACACTGAAAACTGAGGGAGCATTTTAATCTTAAAGAAGATTTTTTTATTTTATTTAGATTTTTCTTTTTTTTCTTTCCTTTTTTCTATTTTATGTATGTATGTATGTATGTATGTATGTATGTATCTCTATATCTATCTATCTATCTATCTATCTGTCTCTATATCTATCTATCTATCTATCTATCTATCTCTATATATGTATCCATCTATATATCTATCTATCTATCTATCTATCTTTTTAGCTAAACTCAATAAAGTAATACATTTCATCAGGCTTCAATACATGCAGTAAAGGGTTTGCGAAATAAACCCTTGTGTGTAGCTTTGTCAGAATTTCAATATTATTAATAATAATAATAACAATAATAATAATAATAATAATAATAATAATAATAATAATAATCCCTACACACTTGTCTGTGAGATCTATCTGTTAGATTTTCTGGTGAAATGTGGCATCGTTTACTTTACCTGTATCACTTGTGTCGTTACACTGTAATAAGGTCTCTGTACAATAAAGCATTAGAGAGACGTAAGAAGGTATGTGCCGAGCACTCCTGCAGGTCTGCAGTTTCATGGCTCTCTCCCTGCTCCCTCTAACAAGCTCCAGGCCAGAGCAGGGAGCGAGGACACACTGTGCTTCCTTCACACGAGATCCAGACTGAGCATAAATCAGCAGGCTCCCCTGGTACTTATAGAGCTACTTTATGACTGAGCAGGGTGAGATAGAGACCAGGGAAGGCTTCATAAATTAGCTTCTCTTTCTTTCACTCACCAAGTCTATCCTGGGGGGGAGTTGTCATTATTAGGACAAGAGTGTGCGTGCTGTTAAAAGAGCAACTGTTGTACAGGTTATCTTTCACTATATATTGTTTTGTATGGCCTATATCACTTATTACAGTTAAATGACTGTTTCTTGTTGTCCATTGAACGATTACTCTGTCATCATTACTTTATACATAAGGAAATTAGGCAAAATCTGATATTAATTAAGTATTAATTATGTATTTTTCCATGTGATGGTCTGACGCAGACCCAGCAAAGCATTTCAGTGAACTGAACAGAGCCAGTCAATGCAACAAACTGCAATATTATAAACAAACTGCCTTAGTTCATTGACCAATCCTTTGTCGATAGATTTACATGGAGCAGATTCTCTGTTGAAGTTTATCCAATCATATGCATTTACATCAATTATTTAGCTGAAGTCAGCTGATCAAACCAGAGATTAGGCACAGGGCTAGAGATTTGCTTTTCATACATTTTCTTGTATAATTAGTGAACTGGCAAACATGGCTTGTGTAAAAGAAGAGCTGATGACAAAAGCAGAATTGTCAATTGGACAGAGAAGTACGTGTTGATTCTCCGTGAATCAAACTTAGAATAGATGTATCTCATCTGCATCTCATCTGAGCCTGTGGCGCTAGTCAAAAGTGATAACGTGAGACACCAATACGAAACAAAAGTCAATGCAGTACACAGTCGACTTGTCATTTTCAATCAGTATAAACAAAATGAATTATTTTATCGCTTCGAGTCTGTTATAAGATTAGTCAGGCCACGGTTGGGTTTCTGTGTATAGAGTATTGTAACTCTGGGTTTAGCTGCTGTGAGCAGGGTGATGGGAAATGGGAGGAGTGTGAGCCCCCTACTAGCAAACGATTCACACCTCTCTACAATAACATTGCTACACATATAAAACAAAAAGCACAACTAAAGCTTTTTTGATAGTAAAACTGGGGTTTTGGGGTGGGGGTGTGATCAGGGCAGCAGGCATGTGTAGCTCTCTGTTGCTGGTACAGATCGCATCCGAATTAAGGCGGATTTAACAGAGATGGCCGGCTGCAGAGCGGGGTTTATAATGCTTATTACCAACCTCGAAGCAAATAATGAGCCGTATTACAGACCTGATGGTTTCAGATTAGAGGGACTTAGAGATTGACAGACAGAGAGAGAGAGAGAGAGTTGGAGAGATTGAAATACCTTACTGAGAGATTGAGAGAACACGAGAAACTGGAGGAACATATTGTGAGAGGCAGAACAGGAGAAAATGAGGAGAGAGAGAGAGAGAGAGAGAGAGAGAGAGAAATAAAAGACAAGACTATATTGTAACCCATTTTATTAGGGCAAGTAATACAACCCAAATTCCAAAAAAGTTGGGACACTGTGTAAAATGTCATTAAATGTAAATATAAACAGAATTTATTCACAATAGAACATAGAAAACATATCAGATGTTTAAACTGAAGAAATGTAGCATTTT
The DNA here is from genome assembly GCF_023375685.1 of Ictalurus furcatus. NCBI lineage: Eukaryota > Metazoa > Chordata > Actinopteri > Siluriformes > Ictaluridae > Ictalurus > Ictalurus furcatus. The sequence continues at coordinate 11,087,430 of NC_071283.1, forward strand.
AAGAAAAAAATAATGTAATTTTGAATTTGACGGCTGCAACATGTCTGAAAAAAGTTGGGACGGGGGCAACAAAAGGCTGGAAAAGTAAGTGTTACTAAAAAGAAACAGCTGGAGGTTACTTGGCAACAGGTCAGTAACATGATTGGGTATTAAAAGAGTATCTTAGAGAGTCTTTCAGAAGTAAAGATGGGGAAGAGGTTCACCAATCTGCGAAAAACTGCATCTACAATTTGTGGAACAATTTCAGAATAATGTTCCTCAACGTAAAATTGCGAAGACTATGAATCTCTCATCATCTACAGTACATAATATCATCAAAAGATTCCGAGAATCTGGAGAAATCTCTGTGCGCATAGGACAAGGGGGAAAATCAATACTGCATGCCCGTGATTTTCGGGCCCTCAGGCGGCACTGCATTAAAAACAGGCATGATTCTGTAATGGAAATCACTGCAGGGGCTCAGAAACACCTCCAGAACTCATTGTCTGTGAACACAGTTCGCCGTGCCATCCACAAATGCTGGTTAAAGCTCTATCATGCAAAGAAGAAGCTGTATGTGAACATGATCTAGAAATGCTGCCGTCTTCTCTGGGCCAAAGCTCATTTAAAATGGACTGAGGCAAAGTGGAAAACTGTTCTGTGTTCAGACGAATCGAAATTTTAAATTCTTTTTGGAAACCATGGATGCCACATCGTCTAAACTAAAGAGGACTAAAGAGGAGAGGGACCATCTGGATTTTTATCAGTGCTCAGTTCAAAAGCCTGCATGTCTGATGGTATGGGGGTGCATTAATGCCTATGGAATGGGCAGCTTGCACATCTGGAAAGGCACCATCAATGCTGAAAGGTATATACAGGTTTTAGAGCAGCACATGCTTCCATCCAGATTCCATCCCATCTTCACTTCTGAGAGACTCTGCCTCTCTAAGATACTCTTTTTATACCCAATCATGTTACTGACCTGTTGCCAATTAACCTAATTAGTTGCCAAATATTCCTCCAGCTGTTTCTTTTTAGTAACACTTACTTTTCCAGCCTTTTGTTTCCCCTGTCCCAACTATTTTCAGACGTGTTATGTTTTTTCTTAAAATGGTAGATTTCCTCAGTTTGAACATTTGATATGTTTTCTATGTTCTATTGTGAATAACATATGGGTTTATGAGATTTGCAAATCATTGAATTCTGTTTTTATTTACATTTATTTACATTTTACACAGCGTCCCAACGTTTTGGAATTGGGGTTGTAGTATGAAGGGAGATAACAAGGAGATAGATGTTCATGGAAAACAATAAAGGGGAAAAAATATTATCTAAACAATGTCTGATCACATACTATATGAAAAACATCTGAAAGTGAAGGTGATTTTAAACGCTATGGCCTGAAATTGCTTGTGTAAACATGTGGCATAACGTGAATATGTGATGAAATAAAACTGCATGCCTTATATGTGGGGGGAAAAAATAAAGATGTAAATAAATTAAGCATGTGAAATAAAACACAAATGATCTTGTGGAAAAAATCATGTGGAATTAAATGAATCATGTGAAAGAATCATTTATGAAAAATGAATCGTGTAAAAAATCACATGTGGAAATACTGTAGTTGGATCATGTAGAAAAAAAATCACATGGAAATAAATGAATCATGTAAAATTCACATCTATGGTGACATGTTAATTTTGAATCATAAATGAATCATTTGAATCATTTAAAAGAATCATATAGAAAACGTGAAAAGGAATCGTGAAAGAAAAAACAAAAAACCCGCAAACCCGTCTATCTGTTTTCTGTAAACTGATATTCACACGTACTCTCAATCTTAGGAATTTTATGAGCTGACTTCATCATAAAACTCCCATAATCACCAAACAAATGCGTCTTACAAATAAATTATGCAAACATGTCATCCTCTGTCTACTCTCTCATATAGCAAACACAAGACCCAGCTATTTAATATCGTTCTTACTCATTGTATTCAGTTATGAATGGTATCATCTAAAATATTGGTTTATTAAAAGAAAGATGTATTATTTCCATTCACATTGTGAAATCTTTTACCTCATTTCTCAATCAGGCATCTGACTGTGAGGTGACTGAGTAGCTTATCCATGTTGGTTTGTAATAAAAGACTGAAATCAAACTGGGGCCAGAGCTGCGATAAGAGACACAGTGAGGTTAATGTACTGGCAAGAAAAATGACCTAGGATGACCTTTCTCTGCTCCTATTCAACCGCATCAGAGAGAACAATTACAGTACGGCCCATTAGGAGAGCGAAAGCCTGACCTCTTGTCTCATTTATCACAATGTGCCTAGCATGTAAACTTTATACGCTATATGAAGAGGCAGCTGAAACGATTCATATATATATATATATATATATATATATATATATATATATATATATATATATATATATATACATACCATGCTGTGAAAAAGTGTTTGCCCCCATCCTGACGACTTCTGTGTTGTGTCTATATCATACTAAATTGTTTCAGAAATTAAAATAAAATCTAAGATTAAAAAACCCAACCTGAATAAACACAAAGAAAGGTATCAAATACCAACTGGGCTTGTGTGAAAATGTATTTTCCCCCACAGTTACTAATTCCCCAAATCTATGAAACTGCATTCATGATGGGGTTCAGCTGGACTAGAAGCAACCAGGCCTGATTACTGCAAACGCTGTTCAATCAAATCAACACTTAAATAGAACTTTTTCAACAGCATGAAGTTGGTTAAAAGGTATTACTCAGTAACACACTATGCCATATTTGAAAGAAATCCCAGAAATGATGAGGAAGAAGTTAATTGAAATACATCAGACTAGGAAGGGTTACAAACCTATTTCAAGAGCTCTGGGACTCCAAAGAACCAAAAAAGAGCCGTTATCTCCAAATGGGAAAACACGGCACAGTAGTGAACCTTCCAAGAAGTGTCCGAGCTTCCAAAATTCCTCCAATAGCACAACAACGACTCATCCAGCAAGTCACAAAACAGCCAAGGAGAACATCAAAGGACCTACACGCCTCTCTTGCATCAGTAAAGGTCACTGTTTATTACTCCACTATCAGGAAGACACTGGGCAAAAAATGGCATCCATGTTAGAGTGGTGAGGTGTTTGGAAGACAGGGGTCCCATTACATCTGGAATAAACCAAACACAGAATTCCACAGGAAGAACATCATACCTATGGTCAAGCATGGTGGTGGAAGTGTGATGGTATGGGGATGCTTTGCGTGCTTCCTTCTAATTATTTTCTTGTGTTCCAAGTGTTCACCATGTTTACAAGATAGTTCCACAAGCAACTACCCACTCAGTCAAAACATGTGTGTGTGTGTGGGAGACAATGTTGATGTTTTTCAAAATGGTGGCACTGCTGCACCTTTGGTTAGCGGTCAGTGCTAGTGTAGTTTTAGTATTAGGGAATGTTTTCTTAGTAATCTACCTACATATCTGAGGTAAATGTTGGCATGTCCAATACGTTTGTCTCATTGTATATTTACGGCGTTTGGCAGACTAATCCAGAGCAATTAACATTTATCTCATTTATACCACTGAGCAGTAGAGGGTTAAGGGCCTTGCTCAAGGACCCAGCAGTGACTGCTTGGCAGTGCTGGGTGCTGGGATTTGAACTCTCAACCTTCTTAACAGTAGTCAAATGTCTTAACCCCTGAGCTACCACTGTTTAAATTTGAAGGCTACAGTGCATGAGCAGAGTGAAATAACACCAGAGCAGGAAATGTATAATATTGGCTTATTGCTGTGTGGAGCCGGGAAATTAAGAAGTTAGCTAAATATAATTTATAATAAATTCTGTTTATATAATTCAGTTATAAATACTGTATGTACTTAATGTTCAAAGTTCCCATGATGTTTGTAATTGTGGTGTAATTTTAGTATTAAACTGTCCAACATATACCAACATATCTGAGGTCAATGTGGATATCCAATAGTTTTGTATAATTTATGTCATTCTGCCATTACATTGCTTGAAAACAAACCAAGATGTCTTAACTAGCAAAATCATGACACACTGTCTCTTACTTATACCACAGTACTGTTGAATTCCCAATTCTAACTGGTCATAAGCTGTTCATATACTTTCAGCAATATCGAAAGACAGCTCATAGGTTGTATTCATTTTTTTTTTTAGCAGTTGGAAGGAGTCTCCAGTGTCAGCTCTTTGTTGTAATAGTTTGGTCTTCAGGTCAGAGGGATAACGTGGCAACATGACAAGATTGGGTTTTTATTTTTTTTATTTTTAATAGTTACACATTCTACAACTTTATATGTAACTATAAATAGATTTTTTTAAAAAACAAAAAACAAAACTATGGCGTTCTTTAATTAATAAAAGAAAAACCTTAATTGTTGAACCTTAAACTGTTCAGGGTGGTAACTAGCATCAAACTAGCCTGTCACTGACTGTTTTGTCATGCTTTATTCCTTGCACAGTTCAACTCATCTGCTCTCCTTCCATGCTTATATCATCTTCTCATCCTTCCTATCTCTTTCCTCATTTATTTTCCACAATTTCTTCCCATCCCTCTTTCTAATCACCTCCTCCAGCAGATTAAATCACTCTGTTCCACACTGAGACTGACATTTCCAAACTCCTGCCTCCTTTGATGAGCTTGAGTCATTAAGACCCCCCCCCCCTCCCCCTCTCTCTCACCACCTCCTCTCTCTCTCTCTCTCTCTCCTGCTTCTCTCTCACCCCCTCCTCTCTCTCTATCTCTCTCTCCCCCTCTCTCTCTCACTCTCTCTCTCTCCCCCATTGCCCCCCACCCTCTCTATCTCACTCTCTCTCTCTCCCCTCTTCTCTCTCTCTCTCTCCCCCTCTCTCTCTCACTCCCCCCCCCACCACCCCTTCACCCCCACACCCCCCCCCCTCTCCTTACTGGAGTATAATGTTATGACCTTCCCCATTTCCCCATTTCTCTGTGTGATTGCAATTAACATCTGCTTGCTGAAATTCTTCTGTTTGTTTCAGGTTTTTGAGAGCAATATGTTCATTTCTTTCTGTCTCCGTGTTGCAGTTCGCAGTGAATCTCATCTGCTTAGAGAACCCCCCGCCCCCCACCCCCACTACTATTTTGTAAGATTTTGAAACGTGTCAGACTTGTTTATACCCTCACTGTGCAGGAATATCACACCGAACTCCGGCTCGGATTGTCATAGAGAGCTGCTTGGCTGATTGTAGGGCTCGACTAGGCTATACAAAGGCGGTTTGATTGTAAGCAAGCTCCGCAATGCTTTTCCGATCCCTCCCGCCCTTACATTAGCATTGATTGCGTGGAGTCAGTGGCAATAATTGTAAGTGAGGATGGCAGAAACTAGAACAGGGGTGCCTGATGACGCACTCAAACCCTGGCGCCTTGCAAAACCGTGATTAAATCAAGTGTTCAGTGCAGTGCTTTAGATGAAGTGAACTGCACCTAATATGTTAGCTTGATTTTCTTTATTTATTTATTTTTTGCAAATAGTAGCTACCTGATGTTCCCATAATAACCACCCATTCAGATTATAAGCGTTGTGTAGGTGTCAAGAGAGAAAACACATTCTCAGAATTCACACTGTTACACAGCATACAGTTTCTTCGAAGCATATCATTATTGACGAAGCATATGATTATATTCCTCAGTAGCTGTGCTGTTCCAGCGTGCTTGTTTATTTTTGGGGGGGAGAAAACGAATCAGTTTTTGCCCCCACCTGTTGATTTTGAGTATTCAAACAATCACCATATGATTATGTGAGTAATATGCGAGCGCATTTCGGCATGCTGTGAAATTGGACATGAACTCGAGTAAACACACCTGACATATGAATAGTATGTGATAAATAAAACCACACGTTTAACATAGAAAAAAAAATGAGTCGTGTTAAAAACTCGTGAAATCATTTCATCGTGTTTCTATAACATCACAATGGAAAGTCAATGAATCATGGGGAAACGAAGAGAAACGGGAATAAAATGAGTCATGCGAGAAATTTAATCATGTGAAAAATTAATGAATCGTGTTGAAATAAAATCACGTATGAAAATAAGCGAATCGTGTTAAACAACGTTTTAAATAAATGAATCAGGTTACAAAAACATCGTATGAAAATAAGCGAATCATAGGGAATAAACGAATCAGTCACGTGAATCAAATAAATTGAGGACAATCGCATGAAATAAATGAATCGTGAGAAAATCACGTGAAAAACGAATCGTGTAAAAAAATATTTAAAAAATCATCTGTATTCAAAATTGAATTGTGTTAATATAATGGATCATTTGTAAAGAATTACATGCGCAAATGCATGAATAATGTAGAGAATCACAAGTGATAAAGGAATCAAGTGAAAATAAATCACGTGTAAATAAATAATTAAATAAATCGTGTGAGAAAATTGCTCATGAAAACGTATGAATTGTGAGAAACACGCGTATAATATGATGAAATGTGAATAAAGACATGCACTCCACACACAGCACATGTGAAGAATGTGAAACATGCTGTAATATGTGGTGTTTTTTTTTTTTTTTAAATAATAATAAAAAAGAGGTGAAGTTTGTATTTGTTTTCTCTAATTGGAGAGTAGAATAACGAAACATGACAACTATAAACCTGCGGCTCGTGTTTTCACTTATCAATCAGCACGGAAACACTAATTTGAGTTCAGCAGCCTCTCACAGGACCAAATGACAGACAGCAGCAGCAGGACAGCAGGTGTGCCACGAGTGTGGGCGCAATGATCCGATTGGCTGCTTCAAAGAGAGCAATAATCCAGTCGGCTGCTTTCAGGAAGCAGCTGATGGTCCTTTCCCAGAATGTTTCAGCAGCTCCATTTGCTAGCACCTGCTGGGCTTTTACAAATCTCCACTAATGATTCCTCCATCGTAGCCCGAGAGAAGGTCAGTGAAACTCAGGAAAAGTGAGACAGAGACAGGACACATTGAATGATGGATCAGTGTTCAAGCGGTGTCCAGGACAGGCAGGTTCTACGTTAAGCCCTTCTTAACAGACCCTTTGGCCATTTTCTCCCAGGTGACAGCTGTCATTTTCCTCTCTGCATCATTTAAGACACAAGCAGCAAAACTATACTTCTGCAAGCATTCAGAGAAAAGAAAGAAGTAATGTGTGTGTGCACTATCATAGGTGTTAGGATTGGGGTGGGGAGAGGAATCTCCAATTCAACTGGAGTAATTAAGGCAGAGATGCCGTTTAATTAAAGTAGGACATTTGGGTGTCATAAGTACAGAGTGCTATTTATCATGTGATCCATCAATTAGAGAGAGCAGGGAAAGCCAGCCAGAAAGCCCTCTCACGCGCACCCATTAAGTAATTTAGCCATTCTGTTATAACTGAAGTATTTAATCTGTTCAATTTGAAGTACACTAAGGAAATGGAACTCATAACAGCAGGCAAAGATGTAGATGTTAGCATTTTGCCGAAATCGCATGTAGGACTCGCCCTAAAATGAAGCAGTTACTTCTTATGTACTGTGAAGTCTGAGACTTGCTGTGAATTTCTTCAGCAATCCTTAGAAATGTATAATGTGAACAATATTTTACCAAACTCCATAGTACTGGGTAGTTACACTACCTTGCATAAATATTCACCCCATGTGAACTATTTTCCACTTATGTAACGTTACAACCTGGAATAGAACCAGACTTAATTGGGGTTTGTTGGTTGCTGGTGCTCACCTCTCCTTGGCCAATAACTGGTAGAACCATCTGTGGCTACAATTACAGCTGAAGGCCTTCTGATGTCTGTCTCTACCAGCTGTGCACGTTTGGAAGTTCACAAATCAGACTTCTTTTGCTGAGAATTTCTTAGAAATGTGTACTATTTCATTAATAATAATAATAATTGACCAAATTCCATAGAAATGGGTACTTACAGTACCTTGCGCCAATATTCACCCGACTTGAACTATTTGCCACTTAAAATGAGAGAAAAACTTTATTGATCCCACACTGGGGAAATTCCCTCGTTACAGCAGCTCAATTACACACACACACACACACACACACACACACACACACAAACAGATAAGAAAGAATACACATTAAATAACAATAGAATTGAAAAAAAAATCTAAATATCTATATATATATAATAGGAATTGAAAAATAATAGGAAAAATATTAGTAGTAATACTAGTAATATGTACACTAGGAACAATGTATGTAGAGATGAATAGAAATATGAATATATACAGATGAGTAACACCTCGTTTATACACAGAGACGTGATAAATGGATTATTGCACAGTTAACAGTAGAGGTTGAGGAACAAATGTTCATATTGCAGAATTTTTGTGAACGTGTTGGTTGATGATGCAAAAACAGCTCATAGTTTTGTAATGTTAGAACTTTTACATTACTTTTGTAATGTTACAACCTGGAATGGAAACAGACCTCTAAATGGGGTTTGTTGGTTACAAGTACTTTGGTTGGATTGAGGTCTAGGCTTTGACTGGGGCATTTTGACAAACTCAGGTTCTTGATTTTGAACCACTCCAGTATAGCTTTGGCTATAGATTTGGATGGTGAACCTCACTTCAAGGCACAAGTGTCTTGCAGAATGGAATAAGCTTGCTTCTAGAATGCCTGTATTTGGCTCTGTGTCTCCCTGCTGTTGAAAGCATCCCCTCAACATGATGCTACCACCCCCATGCTACATGTAATGCTTTGTGACAAGGCCAAAGAGGTCAGTTTTGGTCTCATCGGACCAGAGAAGTATTTACCTCCATGTTTTCTGAGTCTACAAAATGGAATTTCATATGATTCACTACTTAACGTCTTTTTATTTTCTCCAAATTTAGCCTGTTATTATTCCTGCATTATCCGGATATTAATATTGGACAACATCTCATGTTTCCCACTGAGAACATTCCTTGCACTCAATGCCATTTAAAATGTAGCTTCTTTCATCTTTGACCATTTCCATTACAATAATGATGGAACATCAGTGAAACCCAAAATACTAAAAGGTTTTTACATTGCTTTAATAAAACAGGCAGCATTATGCAAATTAGTAATAATTTGCATGTTAGAAAAGCAGGTAATGAGAAGGTGCAGAAGGGAAGAGGTGGAGTGAGTAGGCAGAAGAAGAATGCTGATGTATGTCATCGGAGAATACTTGAAAAGAGGATACAGGAAGAAGTGTAGGAGGATGGAGATCCTAATGTTTGACAGAGAGCAAGGGACTGTCTAATCTAATTGTGTGTGTGTAGGTCTTGCGCGCAGCTTTCATTACCACTGAACATCTCCAACATCCTTATCCTCATCAATATCACTCTTCTCTTTTTGAAATACATAAATAATGCTGAATTCGGCACGTGAAGAGTCGGATCATTGGGATAAAATTGTTGTTAAAGCCAGCAACAGCTTTGAGTTAATACGAGGTATCATGTTGAATTACATTTGAAAGATCTAATTGTTAAAATCTGATAACGATCGTATTATAAATGCTCTGAATGTCTTTTTTTGGGGGGGATATGTGGTCGAGAATTCAGCCTTCAGCACCCAGCCAGCATCAGATTGACTACTATACTAGGCATGTCTTTAGACAGATGAAAAGGATTAGAAATCAAATACGAAGCAAGATGATGTGTATTTAAAATCCTCCCGTTCATTGTGCTGTGTAAGATGAGTAGCTCTCTTGAAGTGCAGAGGCAGAGAGAAAAGTTTTGAAATTATATTAGGGTGGTGGTAAAAAGAAAAGACTTTTTTTTTTTAAATGAAGGATTCTTAGTACTGATCTTTATCCTTCAGTGTTTGTACATTTTAAAATTACTTCATTCAGCCACTATGAGAGATAGAGACTATTAGAAAAGAATTATGATAATAATAAGCTTTTTTTTTCTTTTAAAAAAATAGCTTATTTGGCTGTATTACTAATAAATTAGTAATGAACTGTATGAAGGCTAACTAGATGATTAAGAGCCATTATTATAAGAACCCCAGACTATAGTTTGTAATCTTAAAATTAATTTTTAGCTATTCCAATGGTCACCAGTAGTCAGCACTACAGGAAACCCTGGTTGTTTTGCAGTACTGGAAACCGAGTCTGGCTCCGTGTGAGGTTGTTTTAATGGAGTTCAGGAGACAGAATATCTAGAATGAAACTTCCACTCTTCGGCTGTGTCCATTTAAAAAATGTTGGCTTTAAATACCAAGTGTTAAGGGAAGCAAGTTCGGTGCACTCCTCGTCCCATTCTGAAGTCTCGGCCCACTCAGCACATTCACTTAGTCTCTGTTAAGGTGAGCGCTTGTCTAGTGCCTTGGGAACACTGGCATAAATAAGTGTAGCATTTAGGCCTGTTATGTAAATGACCCTAGAATGATGCTAACGCCTACACATGCTGAGCCATCAAGTACCGGCTCCTTAATGAAATCTAAGTGATGTGTGGGAAATGAGGTGGGCAGAGTTGGTTTCAGAATCAACAAACAAGCAAACACTAAGAAAAAAAGATTAAATGTCCAGTAACAGATTTGGTCTCTGTGGTGCTCTTGTGCTGTTATGTTTTTGCTCGTTTTTTTGTTTTGTTTGTTTTTTGCTGTTATATCTTTTCTGTTTTTTTTTTCTTTTCTTTTGCTGTTATGTTTGCTGTTTTGCTGTCATGTTTTTTTGTTTGTTTGTTTTGCTATTGTGTTTTTGTTCATCTGTTTGTTTTTGCTGTTGTGCATTCTGTTTTGCTTTCTTGTTTTTGTTTGTTTTGCTGTTGTGTATTTTTGTTTGTTTTTGTTCATCTGTTTTTGCTGTTGTGCATTGTTTGTTTTGCTGTTGTATATTCTTTGTTTGTTCTTGTTCATCTGTTTGTTTTGCTGTTGTGTATTCTTTGTTTTGCTGTTGTGTATTTTTGTTTGTTTTTGTTCATCTGTTTTTGCTGTTGCGTATTCTTTGTTTTTTGTTTGTTTCTTGCTGTCAGGTTTTTGGTCAGTTGTAGTATTTTTAGTTTTGCTTCATGGATATACATCTGGTACTCAAGATACATTAAATGTATTAAGAAAAAAAAACATAAGGGAAAAGTAATATGTCTAGTGAAACTGAGCATTCTGGTGATGGAGACCTCTGGTGGTGGAGTGTGGAAGTGTACTATATGTCGGTTAGAAAAGATCAGACCTAGAATTAATACATTAGTTATTATGCCTCCTGCTGTTTCAGTGCAAGCAGGAAAAGGGAAATTTGACGGTAGCTGGGCAAGTTCTTCATTTGGCACACAGTTTAGTTTGAGTCTGTGTGCTTTTGTGTGTGGGTAAATTGTAGGTATTCAACTCCCTGCTGTTTATTTAATTGTCCTTGCTTCGGTGGACTTCTTTGGGTGACACATGGCACATTGTTGTGTCACCGTGGAAATGCAGAAAGTCTCTAAAGACTTTCAAGTGTGACTTTGTGTGTCTTTATCACAGAAAAGAGAATTGTGTTGTTTATGTGACAATTTTATCTTCAGGTAATTGGTGAGCATCTGCATAGTCTGCAGATTTTTTTGGTCTGTCTAATTAGTTCCCTTCCTATCTTGATTTGAAAGAGAGATAAACTACAGTAACAAGGAAAAGAGAAACGACAAAGGCTGACATTTCATCTGCACATTTAGACCGAGTCGAAAACCGAAGACCGGGTTTCTTGATTTCTATGATGGCAGTACATTTTGTGAGTCTGAGATTTAATTCGATTTATTAGTCATTTTCAGTTATACAGTATCTCACAAAAGTGAGTACACCTGTCACATTTTTCTAAATATTTGATTATATCTTTTCCTGGGACAACACTGAAGAAATGACACTTTGCTACAATGTAAAGTAGTGAGTGTACAGCTTGTGTAACAGTGTAAATTTGCTGTCCCTTCAAAATAACTCAACACACAGCCATTAATGTCTAAACCACTGGCAACAAAAGTGAGTACACCCCTAAGTGAAAATGTCCAAATTGGGCCCAAAGTGTCAATATTTTGTGTGGCCACCATTATTTTCCAGCACTGCCTTAACCCTCTTGGGCAGACCTTCACCAGAGCTTCACAGGTTGCCACTGGAGTCCTCTTCCACTCCTCCATGATGACATCATGGAGCTGGTGAATGTTAGAGACCTTGTGCTCCTCCACCCTCCATTTGAGGATGCCCCACAGATGCTTAATAGGGTTTAGGTCTGGAGACATGCTTGGCCAGTCCATCACCTTCACCCTCATATTCTTTAGCAAGGTAGTGGTCGCCTTGGAGGTGTGTTTGGGGTCGTTATCATGCTGGAATACTGCCCTGCGGCCATGCTGTGCTTCAGTATGTCACAGTACATGTTGGCATTCATGGTTACCTCAATGAACTGTAGCTCCACAGTGCCGGCAGCACTCATGCAGCCCCAGACCATGACACTCCCACCACCATGCTTGACTGTAGGCAAGACACACTTGTTTTTGTACTCCTCACCTGGTTGCCGCGACACACGCTTGACACCATCTGAACCAAACAAGTTTATCTTGGTCTCATCAGACCACGGGACATGGTTCCAGTAATCCATGTCCTTAGTCTGCTTGTCTTCAGCAAACTGTTTGCGGGCTTTCTTGTGCATCATCTTTAGAAGAGGCTTCCTTCTGGGACGACAGCCATGCAGACCAATTTGATGCAGTGTGCGGCGTATGGTCTGAGCACTGACAGGCTGACCCCCCACCCCTTCAATCTCTGCAGCAATGCTGGCAGCACTCATACGTCTATTTCCCAAAGACAACCTCTGGATATGACGCTGAGCACGTGCACTCAACTTCTTTGGTCGATCATGGCGAGGCCTGTTCTGAGTGGAACCTGTCCTGTTAAACTGCTGTATGTTCTTGGCCACCATGCTGCAGCTCAGTGTCAGGGTCTTGGCAATCTTCTTATAGCCTAGGCCATCTTTATGTAGAGCAACAATTCTTTTTTCAGATCCTCAGAGATTTCTTTGCCATGAGGTGCCATGTTGAACTTCCAGTGACCGGTATGAGGGAGTGTGAGAGCGATGACACCAAATTTAACACACCTGCTCCCCATTCACACCTGAGACCTTGTAACACTAACAAGTCACATGATACAGGGGAGGGAAAATGGCTAATTGGGCCCAATTTGGACATTTTCACTTAGGGGTGTAGTCACTTTTGTTGCCAGCGGTTTAGACATTAATGGCTGTGTGTTGAGTTATTTTGAGGGGACAGCAAATTTACACTGTTACACAAGCTGTACACTCACTACTTTACATTGTAGCAAAGTGTCATTTTTTCAGTGTTGTCACATGAAAAGATATCATCAAATATTTACAAAAATGTGAGGGGTGTACTCACTTTTGTGAGATACTGTATGTGAACTGTACTAGCTGTCTTATTAACATTTTGTGTGCACAGATGACTCGTTTGTTCTTATTTAGATAAAAGTCTGTTGTGTTAGTCATTGGGGAAGGTATTTATGTCTGGAAGTCAGGAAAATACCGTTTTGCTTTGCATCTAAGACTAAAGTGTCCTGAATCACACACTATTCACTATTTATGGCGCACTAGAGACTAATTTCCAAATCATACCCTAGCAAGTAGAGAATACCCATAATGCACTGCTGTTTGTAGGGAATAATGGTTGATTATGGATAATCATTTTCAGAAATGGGCTGGATTACACAAGGTAGTTTTACCAGTTTAGAAAGTGGACTTCCTTCCTTCAATTTTCATCCCTCTTTCCAATCTTTTTCTCCATCCATCCATTTTCCCCTTCTTCTCTACCTTTCTTCCTTTCCATAAATGTTTCCTTTCTCCATTCCTCACATTTTTCTTTCACTTTTTCTTTACTTCATTCCATTTTTACTTCCTCCCTTGCTTTCATTTTTTTCCATTTATTTCCTTTTCATCCCTTCCACATTTTCCTTCTTCTAATTTTATCTTCTTCCGTTCCTTTTATTCCTTTTATGCCTTCCATTTTCCACTTACTTCATTTTCCCTTCCTCCCTTCCATTTTTTCTTCCGTCCATTTTTCTTCCTCCCTTCTGCCTTATACACATTCCTTTCTTTCCTCCCTTCCTTTCATTTTCCTTTTTTCCTTCCCCCTTCCATTTTCCTTTACTTTCATTTCCCCTCCTTTTGTCTTTTCTCAATTGCTTCCATTTTCTCTTTCCATTTTCCATTTCCTTCATTTCTTCATTTTCCTGTTCCTCCCTTCCTCTCACTATTTCTTACATTTTCTCTTACCATTTTCCACTTGCTCCATTCCATCAAATTTCCTTCCTCTATTCTTTTCATTTTTTTCTTTCAACTTTTTTCCTCCTCACTTTCCATTTTCCATTACTTTTATTTTTTTCCATTTTCCTTGCTCCCTATCATTTCCCCCTCCTCCTTTGTTTTCTCAGTTTCTTCCATTTTCTGTTCCACTTCATTTTTTCCTTCTTCCATGCCATTTTCTTTTTCTTTCAATATTTCTTCCATTTTCGCTTACTATTTTCCACATACTCCATTCCTTCAAATGTCCTTCCACCCATCTTTTCATTCTTTCTTTCCACTTTATTCCTTCCTCACTTTCCTTTTTCCTTCCTCCTTTCCACCTTTTCCTTCTTCCATTTTTTTCTCCCTTCCTTTCACTTTTTCTCTCTTCTCTTCCCCACTACATCTCTTCTTATGTTATTGGTTTTCATTGTCTGCTTGTTTTGCCAGAAGAAAAAAAAAAAGTCGATTTAGAATATTACTTCATTATTTGTAATGAATATAACTTCATTACTTGAAGTTATAAAAATAGTCAACTAAGAAATGTTGTATTAGCTCCACATTATGTAGTGTACAGTGGATAAGAGTGACTAGAGAATGAATTTCAGACCGTTTGCTATCCAGTTGCTGTTTCAAATGTCAGCAGGAGATCATATTCCAGCTGTTGATTCCTTCATCCCAGCTGTTTGACAGTATGATAAACTCCACCCACTGCCTCACCATCTTCACTGATGTATGTAAACACACGCACACACACACACACACACACACACAGGGCAGAATGAATTGGGTCGTACTTACAGCGAAGGATGCTCTTTCCTTCCACACTGTAAAGCATGTTTAGAGGAAGAAGGACAGATCCTGAAGCCATCCCTCTCCCGAAGTAGGCCAGCGATTCCCTTGGGAATGTTCTGGGTCGTTGATGAAGAGGGAAGTGACAATGATGGATCAAAATGTCGTAGCTGGTCAGGAAGTTAACGAGTAGCTATTGCTTCATTCTCAGCTTCAGTCTGGCTCTTGCATTCACAATAAAAGTAAAAAAAAAAAAAAAAGATTGCAAGAAAAAAAAGTGTGCAATGAAGTGTGTCCATTCTGCTGTCTAGCTTCCTGCCTGTGAGTCTGACTTGTCTTTCAACTTATGCCTTATTCCTCAATGGTCCTACACTGTGAGAGGGTCTTGAAAGAACACCCCCCGTTTTCCAAGACAACTCTATTTTGATGTATTGTATTTGATGTATTCGTAAGGTCTTCAGGACCGTCCAAGAGCCGAATCAGTGCCTGCACTGTTGACTAGTCAGATCTTCATATTGTCATTCCAATCAATAATTATTCATTCATCATTTGCTCTTTGGCATTAAAAGAAGGGTCCCAGCATTGAACCATCATAATAACTCTTCACAACCCCCGAGACGGAGCTGAAGACTTGTGTGCGTTTTAAAAGGGACGCTTTTTCAGCACATCATTCATCGCACCCATAAAGGCTCGCTAGCCATTTGTAGGATGTAATTTCTTTTAAAGTGACCTATAGCTCTGGCTTCACTTCGGAAAACGAAATTACTGCCAGGCATCCCGCCAACGAGCCAGACTACTCAATAACATTTGACATGAGTATGGATTTATTCTCGCCACTCGCACATTAACCCTGGTCCGCTTCTTTTACTTCAGCCGTCCACCATAGTGGCAGTAAAATCGCTGTGTTAGCCCATGGCTGGTTTACAAGCTTTCTAACCTCTAAAGTTCTATCTCTGGTACTAAGTAACACAATGGTAAAGACTTCAGTGGTCTATTTCTAAATTCACTTTTTGAGGTTTATTTTAGGGGTGCATTGATAACATTTTTTCCAGAGTCTAAGTGTGTTTTTATTTATTTCTTTATTTATTTTAGAGTACTTGCAATTGATAATATGGAACTAAGTAACCTAGTTAGTATTAACCAATCAGGGGTGTCATTGACGATTTTATTTAGCTCCGTGTATGTTTCCACGGTTTAAATAGTGACCAACACACATACTCTCTACTAGTCTCCTTCTTTACAGCATTAGCTAGTAGATTTTAAATGAACTGCATTAGCTAGCTAAAGATATTTGAGTTTGAGATCAAAAGATGGATATGAGAAGAGAGTTTCAGCATTTTATTTCCTGGTATTTACATCTAGCTTTGTTAAACAACATAAAAATATATAATGTTTTGTATCAGACCACCCAATTGTTATGTGAGCAAAAGTATAGGAACAGCTAAGTTTTGAAGTGAATTAAAGTAAATAACACTTAATATTTGGTCGCATATCTCTTGCTTGCAATAACAGCGTCAAGGCTGTGATTCACTGACATCAGCAAATTATTAGTTTTTTTTCTTCCTTTTGTGTTGCTTTTCCAGGATTTTACCACAGCTTCTTTCGGTTGTTGTTTGTTTCAGGGGGTTTCAGACTTCAGTGGGTTAAGGTCTGGGGATTGGCTTGGCCACGCCCACTTTTTCCTTTCAAAAATCTTATTATAATCTTAATTTTTCTAAAATCATTACCATTTTATACCTGCTCTCCCTTACCTATCTGCTGTTTCACCCTTAGCACCTCTCATTAGCATCCAGCACTTGTTTCCCTCAGCACGACACGCTAATAGCTTCAGATCAGCTTTGTTAAGTGCGGAGGAAGAAGAACGTTAGAGTAGTTATCTCCCGTCTGATATCTATCAGGAGGGGGAAAACAGAGGGAACGATCTTAGCTCATCAGCAATCAGCATTAATTTTGATGTAGCGGTGTTTGTGCACATTAATCATTTGGGACAGGCCCCCATGCTAGCATCACAGCATTAATCTGTGTAGCGCTAGTGCCTAAATTGATGATGAATCGCTGAGTTTTTCAAGTCAGTCCCTATTAGCATGAGCATTGATGAGTGATCAGCATGCACGCAAGCTCTTTTTTTTGCTCAGTGTCCCCTGCCGTCCCACAGGGATTTGAGGGCATTGCTAATAAAACTGAAGTTGACACACAGCATGAATTTGTAGAATATATGACATGCTTGTTATTATGATTAGCAGGAGAATTAACTAAAATTATACCGACTAAATTATTTTAAAACTGCGTGTAAATGGTTGGATGCATCATTAAGAAAAGGGGTTAAATGTGTGTAAAAACAAACAAAAAAATAGTAGTATGGGATGGTTATACAATGAATGATTTTTGTTTTGTTATGATTATATAGCGCTATATATATATATATATATATATATATATATATATATATATATATATATATATATATACACACACACACACACACAAAACTTTAACCACATTCCTGTTGAATTCTTGAATCTGATTGGTCAGAAGGTTTTGATTCAATTTCTTTAACAGCAGCTCTGACTGTAGTTTCAGTTGCAAGGTGAATCACATGGTTATATTAACATGATTTTTATAATATGAAATAAAAAAAACAAACAAGTACTGTAATTGGTGAGGTTTTCTGTCAGAAAATGTTTATTTAGCATTTTTGTGGGAGGAGTCTCCAGTGTCAGCTCTTTGTAACCATCAGAGGTAAAGCTGGAACATTCAGGATGGAAGGCTTTGTATTTTATAGGTAGTATAACATCTTATAAACTTCAAGAGAGGAAAGAGAGAGGGGGGTGAGGGAACGACCGTATATAGCTGCTAAAGCATAAGTGCTAATGGGAATGAAGGTGTTTCACAGACATTCAACACTAAATGTAGCTATAAATGAATAAAAATGAGAATGTTGCTGTGGTATAAGAGAAATAAACACTTCAGGAGGTACCAACATACGAAAATAATCAAATGTGGGGGGGGGCCGGGGGGGGGGTTTGGATTGTTGTTGTACAACACCATGATCCATTATGCTGATTGGCCGCATACTGCAGACATATTTTAGAAATCTGCACCACGGTTAACTCGTACCCCCTATGTGTACTGTACTGTATATACAGTATAGTTATACAACAGTTAGCTCCGGTCCACTAATTTGATTGGATGAGCGGCATTTCAAGAGGTATAACCGCAGTGGGAGGTTTCACTGTTTGGATCACTCTGTTCATTTGTATTCACCACGTATAATTCCAGTTCTAGCACCAGTCACACTGAAACCATTACTACAGTAGCGTTAGCGACATCATCAGCGGACATGGCAAACAGTACATTTTTCATGAATATAACTTGATAATGATAATGGTAATGAGTCTTTATTGATCACATATACATATGCACAGTGAAATTCTTTTCTTCGCATACCCGAGCATACCAGGAAGTTGGGGTCAGAGCCCAGGGTCAGCCATGAAGCACCCCTGGAGCAGAGAGGGTTAAGGGCTTTGATCAAGGGCCCAACAGTGGCAACTTGGCAGTGCTGGGGCTTGAACCCCCGACCTTCCGATCAGTAACCCAGAGCCTTCCGACTTAAAATATGAAACCTTATCAGAGATGGAGATGAAAAGGAAGTCAATTTCACCCGAAGCATATCGAGGTTATCTGACAAGCTATCAGTGAGTGTGGCTTCTTTGGGGTCTAGGTATTTCCATCCAAAAATAAACCCATAATTTGGCCATATTGTGTCCGAAATGTCAGTCACTCTGTTATATAAAAGCAGTATCACAATTGTTCGGTCATACTGAATGTCAGCACAGCTGTGATTCCTTTGGGTTGATGAACAAAGAGAAAGCTGACTCAATTCTCTAGAAGGGTGTAGATTGAACTGCATTGCCTTGTAGAGATTTGAAGACAATCTTTCTCCGTTTTAAGAATTACGTACCAATTCAGTTTCATTACTCTGGTTTGTTTTTGTGTTAAAATTACAGAAACGCTCGAAGCGGATAACACAGCAATACATTCGCCAAGTTCTACTCAACCTGCATGAAATCCTACATAAGCGTTTCTTTATCTACCATGTAAAGCACTTTTTTTTTGCTATGGTAGTACTGAATCATTATGTGCCTCGAGTAGTGAAAGAATACGCAAATGTTTGTCCTAAAGCAACAGGAAGTGTATACATCATTAATGAACCTTGCGCATATACAGTACTGAGTACTATAGCTGTGTCAACTCCGGATTATAACTCTGAGAACTGAAGCAGGTTTATCAGAAACCCAAGCCAGTGTATGGAGACGGAGTGTGATGGGTTACAAATATAGACCCAAATGAACGCAGTACATCGGTACACCCAACGTCATTATATGGGTGAATAGGAAACATGTGGCTTGCCTTATGTATGGGATTCCCTGAACATTTGGCTGAAGTTATGCATGAACTTGCCTTATTTATTGTGTGTCAGGCCGAGCAGTATCGACAGATTGAAGCAAAGCGTTCCAGTTCACCAGTGCTCTGAGCGCATACATACCCACACACCCTTTTAATCTGGTCTTTGAGTTCGTTGCCTTGAATGCAAAAAAAATACCTCATTTGTTCAGGCAGAGAGAACAAAAAACAAGGCAACAAATGGAATACAGGTTTAATGGGTAACACTTTCTGTGAAGGCCATATGTGTAATGAAGTATGCAGACCTTCACTACCTGTTATAATGCATTCAAAAGACATTATTAACATTGTTATAATTATTTAATGTATAAAAAGCCATTAAACAAAAAGAGTTTAAAGCAATGGTTATAATGCATTTATATATCTTTTCCCTTATTTCTCAGCTTGAAAATGTCTTGCGTTTATCCCATAGACAGCTCTCTGGTCTTCTTGTTGGTTTATCCTTTTTTAACATCAAATACAGTCTTCACAGGTAAAACTTAATTCTTTAAGCAATCAGTTTGACAGGACACACCTGGGCAGCAAGAAACACCTATCAAGGTGCATGCACACATACAGTGATTGTATTTCTGTAAGTCGCAAGTCATTTTACTGTGAAGTCGCAGGTAGCGTTCCTACTACTGGTTGCCATAGCAACATGGGTGGCGCAACTAACATTCCACTTTTGAAAACAAACTAGTATACTTGCTGCTAAAATTAAACATTCTTGTAGGGAGAGTGATCTTACATAAAATTCACTAATGTATATATGCCTCATATCCTACGAGATGAAGGAGGAGCAGTGTGTGCTCTTTGCCATTGCGCCCATTTATCTACGGAAAAAGCGCAAGCTTAAATAAGCTTAGCTTATGGCTTTAGTTTGTTTAAAGCAAAATAATAATGTATCATGGCTGACCCTGCGCTCTGACCCCAACTTCCTGACATGCTGGGGTATGTGAAGAAAAGAATTTCACTTTGCATATGTATATGTGATCAATAAAGACTCATTATCATTGAAAATGAACGGTCTCCGGTCGCTTTGTCGTTGCGAGTCGCCGTATGTGTGAATGTACCTTCAGTCACGTGTTCCAATAGTTTTGATCACTTGAAAAAATGAGTGAGTTCAAACAGTGAGGAAATGAAAGCTGAAATTCTGATCAGTAGAATACTTTTTTTACTAGAATGCATTCTAAGCACTCTTTAAGTCAGTACTGAAGAAATTCTGCACCAGTGTTTGGTAATGGTGTTATAAAATGTTATGAGCACTACTTTGAACATCATTAAACATGTTTACAATTCATAGTGCATAATAAAGATAGTGTTTTAAAAAAAATAATTGCAACAATTTCTGTGATATCTTATGAATGCTTTATAGCTATATAACACATGAATATGTTCATAGTTTATTAGAACTATGGCCTTCTTAGAAAGTGTCACCGTAAAAATCGTTTCATTGAACTAGCAAGGGGTATAGAAATGAACATTTTGGTATAAAAATGTTTTTCAGACTTTTTATTGTGATAAGCAGTAGAGTGGTTTGTTCCTATAGTGTTCATAATGTTTTGACTTAATTGCTCAGGGAACATGACATGATCATTCACTAAATTAGACTAATAAATCTCAAAATAAATAAATAAATAAATAAATAAATATATACATATACAGTATCTCACAAAAGTGAGTACACCCCTCACATTTTTGTGAATATCTGATGATATCTTTTCATGTGACAACACTGAAGAAATGACACTTTGCTACAATGTAAAGTAGTGAGTGTACAGCTTGTGTAACAGTGTAAATTTGCTGTCCCCTCAAAATAACTCAACACACAGCCATTAATGTCTAAACCACTGGTAACAAAAGTGAGTACACCCCTAAGTGAAAATGTCCAAATTGGGCCCAATTAAAGGTCTCAGGTGTGAATGGGGAGCAGGTGTGTTAAATTTGGTGTCATCCCTCTCACACTCCCTCATACCGGTCACTGGAAGTTCAACATGGCACCTCATGGCAAAGAAATCTCTGAGGATCTGAAAAAAGAATTGTTGCTCTACATAAAGATGGCCTAGGCTATAAGAAGATTGCCAAGACCCTGACACTAAGCTGCAGCACGGTGGCCAAGCCCATACAGTAGTTTAACAGGACAGGTTCCACTCAGAACAGGCCTCGCCATGGTCGACCAAAGAAGTTGAGAGCACGTGCTCAGCGTCATATCCAGAGGTTGTCTTTGGGAAATAGATGTATGAGTGCTGACAGCATTGCTGCAGAGGTTGAAGGGGTGGGGGGTCAGCCTGTCAGTGCTCAGGCCATACGCCGCACACTGCATCAAATTGGTCTGCATGGCTGTCGTCCCAGAAGGAAGCCTCTTCTAAAGATGATGCACAAGAAAGCCCGCAAACAGTTTGCTGAAGACAAGCAGACTAAGGACATGGATTACTGGAACCATGTCCTGTGGTCTGATGAGACCAAGATAAACTTATTTGTTTCAGATGGTGTCAAGCGTGTGTCGCGGCAACCAGGTGAGGAGTACAAAGACAAGTGTGTCTTCCCTACAGTCAAGCATGGTGGTGGGAGTGTCATGGTCTGGGGCTACATGAGTACTGCCGGCACTGGGGAGCTACTGTTCATTGAGGGAACCATGAATGCCAACGTGTACTGTGACATACTGAAGCAGAGCATGATCCCCTCCCTTCGGAGACTTGGCCGCAGGGCAGTATTACAGCATGATAACGACCCCAAACACACCTCCAAGACGACCACTGCCTTGCTAAAGGACTGGCCAAGCATGTCTCCAGACCTAAACCCTATTGAGCATCTGTGGGGCATCCTCAAACGGAAAGTGGAGAAGCACAAGGTCTCTAACATCCATTACCTCCGTGATGTCATCATGGAGGAGAGGAAGAGGACTCCATTGGCAACCTGTGAAGCTCTGGTGAACTCCATGCCCAAGAGGGTTAAGGCAGTGCAGGAAAATAATGGTGGCCACAAAAAATGTTGACACTTTGGGCCCAATTTGGACATTTTCACTTAGGGGTGTACTCACTTTTGTTGCCAGTGGTTTAGACATTAATGGCTGTGTGTTGAGTTATTTTGAGGGGACAGCAAATCTACACTGTTATACAAGCTGTACACTCACTGCTTTACATTGCAGCAAAGTGTCATTTTTTTATTTATTTATTTATTTTTTTTAGAGGGGTAATGGTCTCACCATCATTTTCCTCTTAATTACTGAAACTCTTAATTATAGTAGGAACTATTAATTCCGGTTGTGTTGCCTCATGTGTTGCTATTATTCACATATTTCTCCATGTCCAATATTGGCAATGTTGTATTTTTATTTAATTGTTGTATTATTATTATTATTATTATTATTTTAACCATGTATGCAGTTATCATAACGGTGTCCTCCAACATCAGCAATTTTACGGTGATCCTTATGCTGTGAAGTCACTTTTTTCTTTCTCTCAATTATATATTTCTTTGGGGATTAACATTTCCAACCAATTAAGATACTTTCTTCCCATTTCAGTTTCATCACATTTCGAATTAAATTTATACGCTGTTTAACTTTGTTGATCATAAAAGATATTCCTTTATAATACATGGTTCACATAAACTAATTACAGACATTACATTCTATACAGATATTTATAAAGAATTTTAACACAATCTTTCAGAGGCTTTGTAGTGTGATTTCCTGTGTTTTGTATCTCCTTACAATGGCACCTGTAAGAGGGCGGGACATATAAGACAGTAAGTCTCCAGTCAGTATGGGGCTGCGTAGACTCAGACCGGTCGGAGTGCCAATGCTGACCCCTATCCACCCTACAGTGGGTACGTGACCATCAGAACTGGGCCATGGAGCAGTGGAAGAAAGTGGCCTGGTCTGATGAATCATGTTTTCTTTTACATTCCTGGGGAAGAGATAGCACCAGAATGCACTATGGGAAAAAGACTAGCTGGCGGAGGAAGTGTGATGCTCTGGCCGATGTTCTGCTGGGAAACCTTGGGTCCTGGCATTCATGTAGATGTTACTTTGACACGTACCACCTACCTAAACATTGTACAAGTACAAGTACTCCCCTTCATGGCAACAGTATTCCCTAATTACGGTGGCGTCTTTCAGCAGAATAATGTACCCTGCCACACTGCAAAACTTGTTCAGGAATGGTTTGAGGAACATGACAAAGAGTTCAAGGTGTTAACTCGGCCTCCAAATTCCCCAGATCTCAATCCGATCGAGCATCTTTGAGATGTGCTGGACAAACAAGTCTGATCCATGGAGGCTCCACCTCACAACTCACAGTACTTAAAGGATCTGCTGTTACAGTCGGTGCGAGATACCACAGCACACCTTCAGAGGTCTTGTGGAGTCCATGCCTCAACGGGTCAGAGCTGTTTTGCAAGCACAAGGGGGACCTACACAATATTAGGCAGGTGGATGTAATCTTATGGCTCATCAGTGTATGTATTACTTTTTATATGCACTATTTAGCCTAAAAATTCTCTTTTTAATATAACATTTAAGTTTGACATTGAGTAGATTCTGTTGGAGGAAATGATTTTTTTTTTTTTTTTTTTTATAAAGACATTTATGCAGGGAAAGTTATGCGTATTCAGAATTGGGTTAAGCACATGCTTGTTTTTGTTTTCTCATTCAGATATTATAGTGATTATGCTAATCACCAGCATGTAAATCATGCTTCTGAGGTTGCCAGATTATTCTGGAGTACAAAATATCCACGACATTGTTTCTCTATATCTATTCTCTGCTTATTTAACCACAAACACAACCTTAACAATCTGGAAATTGCCACTCAACTCTGCATACAACCCTTTCTCTTCTTTATTTTTCGTCATGGGTATATTTGTGATGTGTGTTTGTGTGTAAATCCACTGGGGAGGGTTGAGTGTTTTGACAGTGGGCTCGCTGGTTGTCGGGAAACACTCCCAGCGGACAAGCACTCCTAAAACTAGTCAGCTGTCGGACTGTCTCACAGTGTTATTGTCACATGTACACGCACACACGTGCACAAATAAACCATATAAGTGCACCAGCCGGCCTTACCTGTCTCACAGACCTAAAGCGTACACGTTCACTCGGGAATGCAGGAGCACAAACTCTGTATTTGAAAAAGTTTTTTGGTGACACTTCTTAACAGGCAAGCGACAGTGCTAATGAGGGAAAAACATGCCTGAGTGATTTTGCCTTTTTCTTTTTCTTTTTCTTTTTTTTTTTTAAACAAACGCATTAAAATCACTTCACATCTATGTTACACCAGACACTTGTCAACATCAATTATCACCTCCTTCCAGCAGGCAGCTCTCACACAGTGAAGTGGGAGGAAAGCGTAGGGGCTCTTTCAGCATTCTTTAACTTTAGAGTGTATGTGGGAAGTTTGAAATGAATGACTTCTTTGTTGATGACATAATTGTGTGTGTGTGGGGGGGTTGTACGCGCGCAAAAATCCAGCTGCTAGTTAGCTAGCCGTCCTACGAAAGAATGAATGATATATGGAGGTATGTTCACTGGATAATCACCATCATTTATCAATCTTTCAGTAAAGTAGTGTGTAAATGTTTTCGTAGGCCGAAGCAAACTAAAAATTCCTTTCACTAGTGCTGATTTTCTTCGTACATCACATGTGATGTGGATCACCCATAAACTACTACCTGCGTAAACTGCACAACTGATTTGCATTTACAGACGGCCCACAAAAGTGAAAAGAACAGTGAAAAAGCACCTTCTCAAGGCACCTTCCAATAACGCAGCTCAGCCATTCCAGCACTTCGGCGTCCCTATTGTAGACACGCTTGCGCCTTTTATAAGGCACCATTACTTTTGTCCTAATTGAATAGCTAGCTATGGATTTGTTTTGGATTGCTTCCTTCCAAATCATTAATATGGAAGTTTCACAAAATCCATTAAATTTGAAATCAATAATCAATTTAAATTTACGCAAACTCGGAAGCTCTTCGTATGGATATGAGCGTTTTTCTCGAACAAACAAAATTTTCATAAATGTCACATTTCTTGCTCGAATGCTTTTGCGAAAGAGTTATGCATCACTTGGTTTATATCCATTTTGCTTGCTTTGCCTTTTGTAACGGCTAAAATGGTGGCACTGCACTAGGGCTGGGCGATGCGACGATGTGATATCGATATTGTGATAAATTATGTCACAGTATGTTTTTCTGAGGTATCATGGGTATCGTGAAGTATATTTTTTCTAACGTTTAAAAAAAATAGTAATTACAAACTTCGATTAGAAGCAACACATTTGATGTTATAAAGTTTTACCACCCACTGCACTGATCAACACTCCAATGCATGCGTTATGACAAGTGTGCATTTCACCAGGGTTCCCACAGTTTAAGTTTGAAGCAAAGATTACATGTGAAATATTCCGTACAATCAGGCAACCCTGATTTCTACATAATCACAACATCTGCAGGTATGCTTTACACTTCCAGTGTTAAATTTTACCCCAATTTGCCAAGTGTATGGAGGAAAAAAGTCTTGTCTGCACTCAATAATCACTTGTTCACTCTTAACTTTCTTCACTGCATCATTTTTTTGACTTCCACCTGACACTAGAGCTTCCTCTGTCTGATTTTTCCCCCCCCTTTGCTGCCATAAGGTACACGTGCAAGATGCATCTGGTGTGCCTGTCCACATGACGAGTGTCTTTTTTTTTTTAAACTTTCGGAAGCTATCAAAGTCCCGTTTGAATGTGCACTCACTCTGAAGTCTCCTTTTGTAGAGTTCACACTAAAACCCTGCATTTGTCACATGCAACAGCCTCGTTTTAGATGTCCTGCGAGCAAGGTGAAATTTGGTAAAGCTTCAAAATACTAAGAAGAATTCCCTTTAGTCTGAGTGGGTCCTATCGTCAGGGATTTCTCCATGCCAGTACTTTCCACCTGACCCAATCTGGCAACCTGAGACAAGTGGCTCCGGTATCGCACAGTCACCTTGGCAGTGTCCTTGGCTTGTATTCCCACTTACCTATGGTGCATGCGTGTACAGGGGGGTGCCGCGTGATAAGTTTCTGCATAACCCTCATACATTCCACCATCTGCTGTTGTTTTCTTCCAATTCATTCAATCCTCCTTTCAGCAATGCAGAGGAACTAATAGTTTCAACCCTTCGGTAAATATTCACATCATATGACTGCCAAATAACTCTCACACTGCACTGCTCTCACTGTCTCTCACACACACACATACACACCGAGAGTGAGGAATCGACTCAGCATGCATCATCACTGAATGAAATTAACCTATGCATGTGTGTGCATTAGGACGCTATTCGACTAGTCGTCTTTTCAACAGTGAAAGCAGGACAACAAAGAAGCTGCCTTGCAATACACAACCATACACTTTGTATAATTACATTTTCAGTTTCAGTACATTTTAATCTATAAGGATAATAACAAAAACAGTCAATGAGGGCATTAAATGTGCAAAAAAACATAAATCGGTGTATCATACTACACTATTTAAGGATAATGCTTTAAAAGCACTATCAGGATGACCTGATGGACATGTCTTAACTGAAATTCTGGAACTGAGAGTGCGCAGCATGGAAGCTCATGTCCATGAACAGAGGCATTCTTATAAGCTCAGTGACCATCCTTGCTTGAATACAGGATGCTGCATTTACTGACGTATCTAGGAGGTTTTTACAAGCTGATGAATTGCTAAGGAAAGCTAACTTCATGATCTCGCAGTGGTGACAGGTCCAAGGTTTGTTCTGCTGACATTTTGGTCCATGGTATGGTGTTATGCAATGTGCACAGTTCTTATTCCAACCCTCAATATTAGCTCATGTCAGGTTATTCCAAAATGGCGCGAACTCCATTTCCCAGAACACACCGCGCCTACAAACATTCCCATGCCGGACTTTGCTTCCCAGAACACATGAACCTTGTCGTGTTCACAGTCATCAGATTTCTGATCATGCATACCTGTTCCCAATCATACAGTACTCACACCAAGAACTCATTGTGAAGTATATGTGCAGTTTGTTTGTTCATCTGATGCTACCAAGCCTTTTATTGACTGCTATAGCTTGATCCTGAATTTGTTTCCTGGTTTTCATGCTCTGCCTTTGTGTAGTGTATCCTGTTTGTTGATCAACTGACCTAAGCCTGTTTTTGACCCTGATCTTGCCTTTCGTTTTGTATTTGACTGCCTACCTCTCATTAAAAGACGCTTAACTGCAATTACGTCCATCTCAGCTTTATCTTATATGATATAACTAATATTAAGTCAATTTAATAGCTTTTTTTTGGCAAATTATGTAATAATACAAGGAAATGTCTTTTTAATATTGGCTCATTAAAGAGCACTGTATAATGATAGTTATCATATTACAATATTACAATGCATTTTCCCCATTGTAGTCATCCTGTTAGATATTAAGACTAGTGTGTAAGACTTTTAAAATGCAGGCCTGGCAAAGAAATAAATCAAAGACGTGCAGTGAGGACCTTCGTCAGTGTTGAAGGACTCGGTGATGACTTAAAAGCTCTTCCACAATCCCAAACAAACACACAAACAAATGAGCTGGAAATTTCACTGGCGCTTTGTGTCGCTTGATGACCCGAGCGACCATGATATTTGGACCAATCGCAGAGCGCAGGAGGTCTCAAAACAAAAGATGTGTTGCGAGCTTATGCACAGCACTTTGTACAAACTTTAACCGCGTTCTTGTTGAAAAGATGTTGTATCCAGATCTCATGATAAACTGTACTGTGCTTTTTAGTCTTCTGACGTAGTGTTTTTATCGTTACCGGGCCATTTGCTTTTGACAAAGAATTTGCACTGGGGGAAATCTTTCCTTCCTCCCTCTTTCTTTTACTTTCCTTTCAAAACAAATCAAAACAAATGGAAAAAAGGCACACCGGTATTCTGCAATAATAAGGGAAAATTCCTGGTTTCTACCACATGCTACAGAGGCAAAGAAAGTTATACATTTATAATAATGGGTGTGTCTCAATCAGCTCTCTGATTCAGTAGTCAGAGCACTGATCAGGCCATTTTAAGTGCTATCTTAGTCGTACTGGAACTGTCTCTCCATAAAAATCCCATAATGCACCGCAAAAAATCAATGTTCACTATGTTCCCTTACTGGAGAGTCTCTCAAAAAGCTCGAAAAAATGGTGGAGGAACTTTTCAGCCAACTTTGACTACGAATGTAAGTAGCTTGTTATCGTTGTTGCGGCTCTCAAATGATTACTTACGTTAGTGATTTTTAACCTTATTTCACGTTTTAGCTACGGTTTGTTTGAGTCTAATGATTTTTAAGTGATGAATGATTTTTTACAAATCCACTAGCCTATGAGCCTGCTTGACAGAAATGCGTGATTAAGCTAAGAACTTTATAAGATGTATAATGTCAGAAAGATATCGGTCCTGTCTGTTGTTGATGAATGCCAGTAGTGACATTTTTAGTGGTCATGTCATCAGAGTCCTGATGTGTAGTGAGCCACGGTCCTCACCAGTGCTCGAACCCGTGTACACCATATACTGATTCACCACCTAGGGGGCAACTGTAGGGAACTGATTGAGACATACCCAATAATAATAAGAACAATAACAACAACAACAACAACAATAATAATAATAATAATAATAATAATAATGGTAATACTACTACTACTACTACTTATAATAATAATAATAATAATAATTATTATTATTATTATTATTATTATTATTATTATTATTATTATGGTAACAATAATACTACTACTACTACTACTACTACTACTAATAATAATAATAATAGTGTTGTTGTTGTTATTATTATTATTATTATTATTATTATTATTATTATTATTATAAAAATTAGTAAATGGGTTTTTTGGGTTTTTTTTTTTTACGGCACACGGGCATTGAACAGTAATAAAGGTGCATGGTAGTGAGTCATAGTTGTGCTTTTGCAAAATGCAATTGTTTGTTTTAAACAACAACAACAACAACAACAAAAAACAGGCTAATTGTTGCTTAGTGCCACATGCCAGTGATGCGTAGTTGCTGTGGTGTTGCTGCTTATTAAATCTGCTCCGTGACTTTCAGAGTCATCAAGAAAGCCGTAATGAAGCTCATTCTTCAGCCGTAGATGCTCATAACTGACGGAGAACGAGAGGCAAGAGTCAGAATGATAGAGTGAACAGAGAGAACTGGCAAGAAGAAGATGTTTACAAAGTGGGTTATTGGAAAGAACAGAGGATTGGCGAGGTAATGGCGATGGGGGAAGAAAGCGTGAGATTGACAGGAAGAGAGAAGGAACAAAAAAGAAAAAGCCTCTCACAGCACTTTGCTCTCTTACAGCAGCTGCACCTGCTTCTATCACGCTGTCTGTCAACAACACAAGCACAGAGCAGCAGTCCGCAGACAGGAAGTGTGTGTGTGTGTGTGTGTGTGTGTGTGTGTAACCATGTGTGCAGATTGCTGATCTGAGGCAGTAAAAAGCCAGGTGTTGACTCGCCTCTCCCATCTTTCTCACTGCTGCCATTCCATTCTCAGTGAAGGATGGAGAGCATATAGCATAGAGAAAAATATTAATAACACAAACACAAGCCTTACTTTTCTGTCTTCCTGTCAATTTCAGACATATAGTCCAGAGTCATGGTTTTCCTCAAGAAGGCTTCTCTGTCTCAGCATGGACTTGCTCTTGTATTCTCAACAACAGTAATAAATAAATAAATAAATAAATAAATAAATCCCAATCTTGATGTATATGGTTTATATTCCAGTTATTAATTTTTCATTAAAGTCTAACTAGATGAACTTCAGCATCTCACATGGCTGCTATCTGATGATAAACCCCAGCATGAATTCCCGATTCTGATTGGCCAGAAGGTGCTGATTCATTTTCTATAACTGCAATAGTTCCATCACTAAGGTTTATACATTTTAATACGGTGCAGTTTCTATACTAACAACTTATACACGCACTTGGATAAGATAAACAAAGTGTATCATTTTTAGAAGGCATCTCCAGTGCTAGTGCTTTCTAACAGTCAGAGGCAAAGCTAAGTTCTCCAGCACAGAGAAGTCTTCAGGAGAAGAAGCTTTACGGTTTCTTGGTAACATAACAAGCTGCATTGTACATTTGATTCATTTCAAGAGAGACAGCGAAGAGAGAGTGGTGAGGGAGTGACTGTTAACGCTTTGTCTATACAAACACACTGCTTAAACATTAAATGCAACTATAATTAATGATACGAAAAAGACGACGTGTTCTTTAATGAACAAAAATTGTTAGTGTCAAATCGCAATGTTGTAAAAATGAGGAATAAAATACTTCAGGATGTGCTGTTATTGGAAACGAATCAACTTCAGGGTAGTAAGAGTGACTCCGCTTCGCATTCAGCCCCATCATGCCAACCTGTTGTTGATTATTTCCCAATAACTGCATGCAATGTCATGTTAGATTTTTTTCTTTTACTCCCAATGTTGAAATAGTGTACATTTTAAGACTATTATTTCATCCTTTGCACTTCAGCTGCTGAGAGACAGGCAAGTCCATGCGTTTCTAATGCAAGCTGATGCCTCGCTGTCTTCTGCCCAGGGCTGGTTATTTATGAGCTTGGCTGGCTGCTTGGAGGTCAGGGAAATGGCTTCTCTCAGCTGTAATTATGTGGCGATTGCTGATGTGCAAGAGGCACTCAACACTCACGGTTCAGATTTACGGCTGTAGTTGCGTAACGGATTGCAGCCAGCCACTCTAGACTTCAAGGCCTAACCATGGTGAGGAGAAAAACAGGGCTTTTGTATGTCTGAAATAGTGGCTAGTCTTTTGGCATTCTCAAGGTCGTTGGGTCAGGATGTTCTTCATCGGGACTCCTTGCCTCCGGTGGCTATTTTTATTAAGGTGAACTGTACACGTGACGAAGATTCCATCTAGCACCATCTGTTTTTGATGATCCACTAATTACTAGTAGTTTAAGAAGACTTCATTGAACAATTGATATCTATCCTGATGAAGGCTGTGTAGCCGAAACATGAAGATCTACAGTTTTAATTGTTTTTAATTATTTAACCCAGTTAATTAATTAAATTAATAATTTTACTGCACCACGTGAGTGCCTTGGAGTATTTCGTCTTTATAGAGTGGTGTGATATTTAAAAAAAATCATTGTTATAATCCTTAGCAATTGAGAAAACAATAGCAGGCATGGGGGTGGCACATGGGCTTAGTGGTTAGCACATTTGCTTTGCACCAGTGGGGTTGGGGTTCAAATCCCACCTACGCCCTGTGCAGGTGGAGCTAGCGTGTTTCCTCTGGGTTCTCCGGTTTCCTCCCTCAGTCAAAGATATGCATTGTAGGCTGATTGGCATTTTTAAATGGTCCTTAGTGTGTAGATGTGTGTGACCCTGTGTAGGATAACCAGTATGGAAAATGGATGGGTGGATAACAGGCATGAGTTGGGGGGAAAAAAGACAGAAGGAATGAGACATAAAGATTACTTAGAATGAATGTGACTTCGCGACGAGACGATGGAACAGCAGAGGAAAAATAGATGATGCCACAGCCGTCTGTGGCCGAGTGTCCAAGAAAGCAAAATTTGCCATACTGTCTGGGTGCATACTTTCTCTCTCCACTGTCAGTCACGATTACATTAGACAATTGTGGGCACCTGTGAGTTCATGTACGCACTTTGCTCTGCGTTCCTGTGCCGTAGCATGAGCAGCAATTAGACAAGATGGTGAAACTAGCTTCATGTGTCATGGATAGATCATGTGTTTACCTTCACCCTCCCCTGGTTGTGTGGCTGTTGTATGATGTGATCTGGGTGCTGGGGGGAATTGGCAGGTGAACAAATTGGAGAGAAAAGGTGGGGGGCTTTATGTAAATGAGGCAAGCATCATTCACTTTGTGACTGGTGACTACTCCCATCCACATTGCATATATTCTGAATTTCCTGCCAAAGTTTTGTGTTCATTTTAAGCCAGTTTACTTCTTCAGTCTAGTGCCAATTACTTTTTTTTCATTTCCTTACACACCACAATTCCCCCATTCCAGCTGGATGAAGTTTAAACATAAAGCCATGATGGACACCTGATTGTTATGAAGCTACCTAGACACATCATTATCAAGCCTAATGAGCCCTAAGAGCGGATCCTCTTCTGTAGCCAATCTGGCTTAATAGGCTTGCCGTAAGCCTTCCCTCCACCCCACCCCCCACGGACCTCTTTAGAATACATCCAAGGGGAAATGTGTCTTTAATTGAGACCAAGAGTGCCTACTATTCCCATTAGAGAAGCTCACAGCACTTTATTAGGTAGTTACCAGTGTAATTAAAGCCACAACTGAGACTAATTCAGTCTCCTTATTCACATTTTGAGCCATTTCATATCTAAGGGAAGCAAATACAGCAGTGCGACATGGCTTAGATATTCAGAGGCCGGAAGCGTTGAGGAATAAATAAATACATACATATCCATCTAACAGAACTGGGACTTTAGTCCCCTTTATGACTATAGCTGAAAAGGAAAACATAATAATAATAATAATAATAATATGAAGAAGAAGAAGAAGAAGAAGAATACTTATTTTATTTATTTGTTTATCTATTTATTGACTTGCCTATCTATTTATTTATTTATTTAGCATTTGTGAGTATATGAGGGATACACTAACAGCCTCATCTGTCATTCAATTCCTCTGTCATAGACTTCTCTCTCTCTCTCTCTCTAACTCATGTATCCTTTTTTTCCATTTAAAGAGAAGACCCATCTGTCTCTGATCATCAGCATACTATATTTTCATGCTGTCAGTATCTGAAGGCTTGAGTCCAGCAGATTTTAATGATTCTCTCTACTCTTACATACCTATATTGCCTGCTATTACCTGATTCGTTTGAATTCCAGGACTGTAACTGATGAACTCTGCTTTGGAGTGCACTCCAGTAAATCCACCCAAGCATCGTCATCATTAGCAGCAGCAGCAGAATATATTTTCAGTCTGTCAGTTGACATTTGCCATTCTGGTCCCAAACCTCTCATGTGGGTGGGGCTCAACAGCGATTTACTCTCATTGGATAGTGAGATTTGGATTGACAGCTCCCTGACCTGAAGTAGAGACTTTAGTGTCACGAATTTTGGAGCGTGTTCTGCATGTGGTTCTCTGTACAGTGTTTGTACGCTGTAGGTGAAATGACTTACTTACTTCAGTCAGTTTATTAGTACATGATTAATATTTCAGCCTTTGGTAGTCTCAAACTGTTTATTTTCGAGATGAGCTCTCAGGAGCGGCACGGAGCGTTGTCGTCGTCCTCCTCCTCAGTTGCACACTCGAGCTATTGATCCAAATCTCACTAGCCAATGAGAGTAAATCGCTGTTAAGCCCCACCCACATGAGAGGTTTGTGCCAGAATGGTGAATGTCAACGTGCAGAGCGTAAACGAAAACTTTGAAAACGCAAACAAAAAGCTTAGAAAACTGTTAACAAGGAACGCTGTTTATTTAAAGACCAGGTTAATTTTTTTTTTGCCACTGAGTTCATTGTTTTCAGTTTCAGAGTGATTCCTTCCTTCTCATTATATATTTTTGCTTGTTTTTTGAAAAGTTACATTCAATACTTTTTGGCACAAATTTAATTCCATAAATATACGAGTCATTTTCTCTTATTTGCTGTAAGCAGATGGTTTAAATATTATTGAGTTTTGTTTTAACTTTTGTGGACAAAACAGTTGGACATAAACAGAATGGTATGAAGTAGAGGATGGGGCTGGTTTCTTTCTAGCCCAGACTGTAGTCACCCTACATTTCATGTGCACCGGGGCAAACTTATTTAAGATCAAGTCACTGACATATCCTTCAGATAATGTCTCAATGAAACTTCCTTTTCACTTCACGTATGCACATCCTGTAGTGGTTTGAAGCATGCTACAATACTAACATAAATAGTGGGGTTAGTTTAGCTCCATGTGACACCGTGCCCACAAATGAATGAACAAACTAACATTGTGTCTCAAATCATATACTTATGTACTATTCTGGACCGTTATTGAGCACTAACACTAACCAGTTTTCCTATTACAGTTAGTGTTTGAACTTTACAAACCTGTCATGTAGCCTTCAAACCTACTGAAAGGTGTGTTTTGCATACATCTGTAAGGACAGAGTTTTCAATTTGAGAGGCAGCTCATGATAACAATGTCACTGTCTATGAAATCGCTAAACATTAAAGTTCGCTTTACAGTTGGAAACCTGATCGAGAGGAATCTTCTGACTCTGTTGCCCCATCTAGTGGATGCCGCTTTTAGTCCTCCAGCGGTACATAAGATACGCAGGCGAGTGTGCGAACAATGTTGTTTGTGTTGTTGCTGCTTCTGCACAGGTCATAAACAATGGTAAACAATATCCCGAATTTCTCCGTCCAGGGATTAATAAAGTATTATCTTATCTTTCTTTTCTTACCTAGTCTACCTAAACACTTTCTCTGCACCCCCTAGTGGTTGAGAAATGCACCATTATTTTTGATTATAGGTAAAAAGTTTGGGTACAGCTGCAAAATTTGAGTTTTCTCAAGGATGTCGTAGTCATCATTCAGTCTTGATTTCATCAGACTTGGTACAGGATGTGAATTGGACAGTGTTTGGGTTTGGATTCTGATGCCTCTGAGCCTTTCTTTCCCATTTTCACTCAGTTTAAATATTTTAAATCGTATCACAGAATATACTGAAATATCTTAATACTCTGGTTAAGAGTAAGTTACATAACTTCATTCCACTGTTCAGTTACATGATAGCATGACTCTGAGACGCACCAAATCTCGCTCTGAAAATCTGGATTAGATCCTTAATACTCACCTTATACCCAATGTTATGCATTTCCAAAGGCTAAACCCTTTTTATTTATTTATTTATTTATTTTGCTAGCAAATAATATGAAGCAAGAAAGGGTATCATAAATATTGAAAACCAGCATGGTATTACTGTGTATGATATGAGAATTTCCAGCTCTGTGAATACAGCAGAGGGCACAGCTCTATTCCCGATGGATATTTTTCTTAACTTATTATTCCCACGTTTAGTTTCATTGCTCAAACTTTAGAGTGCTGCTGTCCTGCTTTTGGGTTAGCTAAAGGCCTGGTTATTTTGTTCCTAATGATGAAATATTTCATTTGAAATTGGATATAAATCACTATACTTACTTTAATTCAACACTTTATTTATTAATTAATTGTTTTGCATGGGACATTCAATGGGCCCCAAGATTCAGACTTTTTTAAAAATTATTGTATTCTTTTTTATGGACATGTTTGTCTATTTTTTTTTTTTAGTTCCCTAAATTAACCACAATGCAGTTTGACTATTTGCTGATAGTGGGGCCAATGTAATTTAGCCCTTGTTTCATTTCTGCCGAAAGTGTTGCGGCAGAGCTTTAGACCTTTAGTTTGTCAAGCTGTCTCGTCTCGTCATCTGTGCACTCTGTTTTGACTTTCATGCTAACATTGCCATCATTTTCATCAGGCTCATCATCTCATGGATCGTCTTAAAGCAGCATTGCTGTTGGCAGTGGTAACTCAGTGGTTAAGAAATTGGACTACTGATCAGATAATCAAGCCAAGCTGCAACCGCTGGGCCCTTGAGCAAGGCCCTTAACCATCAACTGCTCAGATGTATAAATGAGATAAAATTTAAGTTGCCTGTCTAAGGGCATTTCCAAATGCCATAAATGTAAATATAAAAAAATTCTAGAATTGTACCAACATCTCCATCACTTCTGCACTGGATTTCTTATTAATACAACGTTGAATGTCTTTGGAAAATATAAGAAAAGAAGCTTTTTCTCAACCAAAACTTGACCTTTATTCCTTGTGTTTGAGATGACCCCCCCCCCCCCCCACTCCCCCACACATTAAACACCATTGTAACTGTTCAAGCAATGTCTCCTTGTGACATCAGCATATCACATGACTGCTAACTTCTCACCGGAACAGCACCAACCAACATATTAGCACCAGACTTGCTAAAAACATTACAAATATTTTAATATAAAAAAAAATTCAAAAGGGTGCTTCCTTTAAGTTGAACTGAAATGTCTCAGAGATTAAATGTGAAAATAATAAG
Organism: Ictalurus furcatus; assembly: GCF_023375685.1. Taxonomy (NCBI): domain Eukaryota; kingdom Metazoa; phylum Chordata; class Actinopteri; order Siluriformes; family Ictaluridae; genus Ictalurus; species Ictalurus furcatus. The sequence continues at coordinate 11,123,957 of NC_071283.1, forward strand.
TATGTTTTGCAGTGTGTGGAGGAGATAAACATCATCACTGATGATGATCGCTTCAGTTCCCGACCTTAATCATATATTAAAAGTTTTATATCTTAACTGATTACACATTATCGGGAAAAAAAAAAAGGAGAAAAGAACGAGGTTAAACAAAGGATCCTCGTTTAGTCGAGCCTGTTTACAGTCTCTGCAAGCACAGCAAATTCTGCAATGGCATGCTCATTTACAAAGACCGAGATCTCCGATTCTCTTCATTGAGGCTTGTAGATGAGAAAAAATGACTGTGACATTAGCTATTGATTTCACATTAATGGATTGGTCGCCTTTTCAGCCAGACACATTGATTTCTATTACAAACACATCACACCAAAGTGCCTCAATACACACTATACTGACACAGGCCTGTCTTTTCATACGTATACTGTAGGTAGCATTTCAACATACGAAAACATACCACGCAGGACACGTTGCAGTGTTTGATTTGAGCGTACCTGATAATCATTGAGTTTTAGCCTGATGTAGACAGAGCAGTCAGAGATGTAGTGTACTCACTGTCGAAAGCACAGACTGGAAGTGGTCAAATATACACGATAAAATGTTATAAAATGTAAGGTTATGGTTAGGAATGGGTTTGTATCTTTTTTATAACACATTAAGGTAACAGTTTCCATTAATGTTCCGTCAACTACAATTATTTACTGCATTAGTTAACATTGATGAACTAAAAATGTTAGCATTGATACATGGTAAATAATGTTAACAAGTAAAAATGTAGATGAACAGATATTGTAACTGATATTTATTTAAATGTTATTGAAATTACCCTGCATTCAATGTTTATTTAATCCATGACTAAAAATAAGTTCAAGTAAGTTAAGTTACAGCATGTTGATAACTTATGGATCTCTGGTGTAAGTACTGGAAATTGCTATTTAGCACCAGTTTTGAATTTCACCAGTTAATAACAACAAACAACGTAGCAGTCATTGCAGGTTCAGTTTTACTCACTGATGATATTGACATTGGTTAATGCAGCTGTTGATTCATCCATGAATTACTACTACAACTACTACTACTACTAATATTTCTTCTGCAAATTTCTGAAATTGAGCAGTGTTTTGCTGGAAAATCAATGCACATCTGTCCAATACAGCCATTTTCACCTGACAGGTAAACACACATACCATAATAATATTTAACAGAAAAATCAACTAGAAGGGTGCCAGATGTGCAAGCTGCCCATTCCATAGACACTAATGCACCCCATACCATCAGAGATGCAGGCTTTTGAACTGAGCGCTGATAAAAAGCCGGATGGTCCCCCTCCTCTTTAGTCCTCTTTGGTTTAGAGGACGCGGCATCCGTGGTTTCCAAAAAGAATTTAAAATTTCGATTCGTCTGAACACAGAACAGTTTTCCACTTTGCCTCAGTCCATTTTAAATGAGCTTTGGCCCAGAGAAGACGGCAGCGTTTGTAGATCATGTTCACATAAGGCTTCTTCTTTCCATTATAGAGCTTGAACCAGCATTTGTGGATGGCACGGCGAACTGTGTTCACAGACAATGAGTTCTGGAGGTGTTTCTGAGCCGCTGCAGTGATTTCCATTACAGAATCATGCCTGTTTTTAATGCAGTGCCGCCTGAGGGTCCGAAGATCACAGGCATGCAGTATTGATTTTCACCCTTGTCCCTTGCGCACAGAGATTTCTCCAGATTCTCGGAATCTTTTGATGATATTATGTCCTGTAGATGATGAGAGATTCATAGTCTTCGCAATTTTATGTCGAGGACCATTATTCTGAAATTGTTTCACAAATTGTAAACGCAGTTTTTCACAGATTGGTGAACCTCTGCCCATCTTTACTTCTGAAAGACTCTGCCTCTCTAAGATACTCTTTTAATACCCAATCTTGTTATGGACCTGTTGCCAAGTAACCTCCAGCTGTTTCTTTTTAGTAACACTTACTTTTCCAGCCTTTTGTTGCCCCTGTCCCAACTTTTTTCAGATGTGTTGCGGCAGTCAAATTCAAAATTACCTTTTTTTTTTTCTTAAAATAATACATTTAATCAGTTTAAACGTTTTATATGTTTTCTATGTTCTATTGTGAATAACATATGGGTTTATGAGATTTGCAAATCATTCCATTTATTTACATTTTATTAACATTTAACACAGCATCCCGACTTTTTTTGGAATTAGGATTGTATATGAAAGCATTGATATGATGTGAATCTCCTGTATGCCAGCCCTGCAGGTGGATTTCTTTTGAAGAAGCAGGTGTGATATATCTTCTAGTTCATCACTCCTACTGAGACCCACTGATGCATCATAGGATGTAATTTTACAGACTGCTGAATAGATGCATTTTCACAGCCGTAGGGGAGTGTCACAGCAAGGGGTTAATGCCACCAAACTGGCATCCCACCTCCCTTGTTCAGTGCCGTGTCTCTATTATAGACACTCCATTATACTACGCCAATGTTGGACTAATGCTTTTGCTTGCTGGAATGCTACCTGGAGGGGAAATGCATGCTGGGCCAGGAGGCTCAGGAGAAATTTTTTCTGTTACTCGGTTGCATCACTACTGGGTACAGGAAAAAAAAAATCTATACATTTATTTTCAAAATGCTTTGTTTTTATGACCTGGATAATATTACACCTACCATTCAAATAATGAGTTTGAATCCATAAAATTGTATGGATCTTCAAACATGGTACTTCATTTTCTGCTAGCCTGGACTTGTTTTACATGGAAAAAGTTTTTATTTATTTATTTATTTTTGATCTTGAATGCTCGATTCTGATTGGCCAGAAGGTGTTGATAAATTTTCTATAACAGCGTGGCTCAGACAGTATACCCAGATGTAACTTTATATCAATGCACTTGTTCTAATAAGTTTTAGTTCCTATGGTAACAACTTATACAAGGACTGCTTATTTAGTTTATTAGAGGAGATGTTTATTTAGCATTCTTTGGGAGGAGTCTCCAGTATCGGAACTGGAGTGTAACTGTCACGGGTAGTTTTTTTTTTTCTTCTCGTTTGTTTGTTTTATTCGCTACAAGAGTGAAGACAAAAAAAGAGACTTAGGGACTGAGGGAACAACTGGTTATAGCTGTTATAATGTGAGCAATAAAAGGAACTTCTCATGGGTGTTCCACAGCATTAAAAGTAACTATAAAAGGACAAAAAAATATGATGCATCGTTCTTTAATGAAGAGAAAATGGTTAGCTTTGGCAAATTGCTGTGGTATAAAAAGGAGAAAAGACTTCGGGATGTGGGTTTATAACACATAGCACTATTTTTTTCAGGCAAGTTTTCCTGTTCCTGTAGTAATAATAATACATTGATTTAAATGTTAAGTATTTTAGGTAAGTTTATATGCGCCAAAAGCTCCATATTGTATTTAACCCTGATATTGTGGAAACAAATGTGTTTAGAATGCACTAATGCTTAACATAGTACTACTTTCAGAGCAGTAAGCCAAGTCAACATCAAAAGCCCTCTACTAAGAGATGCAGTGGTATGTGTGTGTTCATATATCTGTTCATCTCTCTTTAACTGGCATCAGATCACACCCAGCTTTCGTAAGCTGAAGGCCAGAGACTTCCTACAGTACAGTACACACAATTTATTCACCACTAACACGAACACACGCTCATCCACGCACACATACACACGGTTAAAGACTGAACACATCCGCACGCTCGTTCCATCATGGCTTGTACCTGTAGAGTCAGTTTCCTTCCAGTTGTAATGAATCCTCTGTACGTGGCAATGATTATGCCTGAGGTTTAATGCACTTCTAAACCAGGAAACGAAAGAGAAAATGAAAAGGCGTTCAGCGTCGGGCTAAATGATAGAGCGAGGGAGTGAGATAAAGCGAATAAGTCGCTCGGAGATTAATATTTTCACATGCTCATGCAATTACTGGCCTCTTTGAAAGCGAATCAGTGCACTTGCGGTCCCTGCCGGTAGATCTTATCCAACCTGCCGGATCCCCCCTCCACACCCAACACACACATTCGCACACAAATTTCAATTCCAGAAGTCCTCCAAAAGGGACTGCTGGACCGTGACACTCTATTTCTATGGCAATGCCAGTGTCAGTCACGCATATCCTATTGAGATTGCTCAATCCCGCTGTTACACACATCCAACCGCATTGAGTACGGTGAGCGGGGAGTTGCCGCTACTTTCTCAGATCATTCCTGCAGTCTACAATCATTAGGCAGTGCGTAGAGTCAGACTGATTCGAATGCAGGGGTAGTTAAGGCTGTAAACAGGGAGCTGGATGATGTAGAGGAGTAGACAGTGAAGAAGCTGAGATTGTACAAGAGATACCGGTGTCTGGTTGTGTGTGTGTGTGTGTGTGTGTGTGTGTGTGTGTTTTGTAATATTTACATATTCAAAGGACAAATGCTGTCTATGCAGATTAGGCATGATGCTGCAAAGCAACAAATCCAAACCGCTGGCTTGAATGATTCCGCAAATCAGTGCTTGTGATCCAACCTCTCATTAAAAGTGTATGAAGACATTAAGAAGAAACAAAGCTAGCAGAGAATGTTTGTGCCTCTGGAGAGTGTATGTAACTAGCAAAGGTAGCTTGCTTTGCAGATCTGCCAATGAAGCTAGGACAAATAGCACGTAAATAAAATAAATGGTCTGCACTTGTATAGCGCTTTTATCCAAAGTGTTTTACAGTGTTTCTCATTCACCTATTCACACACACACCAATGGTAGCAGAGCTGCCATGCAAGGCACTGGCTTGCCATCGGGAGCAACTTGGGGTTGAGTGTCTTGCCCAAGGACACTTCGGCATGTGGAGTCACGTGGGCCGGGAATCAAACTGCCAACCCTAAGATTAGTGGACAACCTGCTTTACCACCTGAGCCACAGTCCATATCGCAGTAGTCACCAACCCTGTTCCTGGAGATCTACCTTCCTTCAGGTTTCATCTCCAACCAAAAACAAACACACCTAGTTTAATTGATCAAGAACTTTTTTAAGGCAACGATTAGATGGTCTAGTGGGCACGACTATGGTTGGAACTAAAGTCTTGAGGAAGGTAGATCTCCAGGAGCAGGGTTGGTGACCACTGCTGTATAGGAATTTGTGGAGTTTTTTTGTGATTGTTGTGGCCAAAAGTGCTTGATTTTTGTGTTGTTTATTTATTTATTTATTTATTTTTACCAAATTTGTGATGCAACTTGCGGCGTTTTTTGTGCTTTATTTTGTGGCAAACTGCTTGAATTGGAGAAATTGCAATCGCACAAAATTGTTTGTTTTTTGGTAAATGTGACCTTTTATCTGTACTTATATTCGACGCACGTGAATTGAAGAGGGCTTTGGCTGAACGTGCGTTGTGATGACATCACGTGATGCGTCTCGGCCAGAATCCACAGACAATCTGTGGTAATTTCAAAAAATTAGAAGAGCCTCAGAATATTGCCGAGTTTGCTTCATTTTGCATCCCTTTCCGCGAATGAAAAATCGCGAAGTACCTGAGGGACTGATTTAAGTAAAAATATAAATAAAACTAAGCTAAAAATAAGAACATTTAGCTCTGGTGAATGTACGTAGCTAGTAGAGGTAGCTTGCTTTGCAAATCTGTCAGTGAAGCTTGTACTAAGCGTCGCTTTATGTAAATAAGTTGGACTTTATGTACTGTAAATAAATCTTGCCTACTCTCACGAATCAGTCCGCTGTGGTTTCTCTTCACTTTTTCCCCGGACTCCATTTCCCATCAATCCCGCACCTGCAACTGATCATTCACACACCTGTTTCCTATCTTCATGGACTGTTTAAGATTCACATGTACTCCCTTTCTCTGCAAAGTCTTGTTTTGCCCTGCTGATATTACTGAGCGCTTTCATTGCTGTTTATCTTGCTTGTGTATGACTCTGGACTGTTTATGTGGTTTTGAACCTTCACTGCCTACCCTGACCTTCTACCTGTCTAATTACTAGGTCTCAGTTTCGCCGAGGATATTGTGTTTGCCTATGATTGACCTCTGATTGCCTTTACGTCTGTTTATACTTCTATATTTAATAAAGCTGCACATGGATCCCCACTCTGTTGACCCCTTATTACACCTACTGAATAGATGATATAGGAAAGGTACTACTGTTTCTCTTGGGAATTCACAAAAAAAAAAAGAAAAAAAAAAGTTAATGCCCTGCAACAATAGTTGATTACATGCCCACTAGAGCCAAACTACAAATGACACGAGGGAACATATAGATAGATCCCATGTCCTAAGTTTAGTCAATAATATTACCTTTTGACTAAATGCATCACTGGATGTAGGAAAATGATTCCTACGCAAACAATAGTTCAGTATTTCAGATTGAATCCAGTATTCAAAATTAATTTCTAACATGTTATAATGTATAGCATTCATAAATAATGATAATGCGTCTTTATTGATCACATATACACTATAGCACAGTGAAATTCTTTTCTTTGCATACCCCAGCATGTCAGGAAGCTGGGGTCAGAGTGCAGGTTCAGCCATGATACAGCGCCCCTGGAGCAGAGCGGGTTAAGAGCCTTGCTCAAGGGCCCAACAGTGGCAGCTTGGCAGTGCTGGGACTTGAACCCCTGACCTTCCGATCAGTAACTCAGAGCCTTAACAGTCAAGTCACCACTGCCCCCAACTGTCAAACCACCAAACCACCACTGTCCCTGTCTAATAACGTCTGGCAATAAAACACTTGGGGGTGTGCTGTTATAGGAAAGTAATCAATGACATGGAAGTGTTTATTGCATTTATACCACAGCAAATTTCCCCTCGAATACATTTTTTTCAACAAATTCAAGAATGGCGCATCATGCTTTTTATCCATTTCTAGTTACATTTAAGGTTGTGGAATGTACATGGAAGAAGTTACATTACAACGGCTAGAATCAGTCATTCCCTGTCGTTTTTTTATTCATTTATTTGTTTGTCTTACAGGTTATCTCACTTAAATACGAAGGAAAAAAAATCGATTGTCCTGTTACAAATAAAGCAGAAATTCTCAGTTTTGAAGACATTCCCATGATGGAAAACATCAGTGCTGACACTGGAAACGTTAAATAAACATCTCCCAGAAACCTTATTCCAACATATCAACGATTAGACGTTTCTGTTAGTGAAATGTCAACTGTGAATCTGTGAATTATTAGCCTTAGATTATATTGATCATCCACACACACACACACAGTGATCATTTTATGATTACAAATTAGCCATTTGAAACATTTCTGTTACGATCTTGACTCTATGGTTACATTTTTAAGGGGGCGTGGCCAAATGCAGTAATTTTTTTGCATTGCGAAAGAATTTGTTACAACTTGCAGTTTTCTGAACTCGAATCTCGATTTGTAAATCCTATGATGAGATATCAAGCATTTGATATTTGAATGAGCGTGTGATAGATTTGAGTGCAGCTTAATTACTTTTTAATGTATTTTAGCTGAAAGGCATTTTTTTTTACATCTTCAGCTTCATCATCTCCTCTAATGCTTTCAGTGTTCTTCTGCGGAATTCTGCTGAATGGCCATAATTGACCATGTAGTATATTGAAATATGTTGCAGTTAGCACAACACATTAGGCACAAATGAGCTGTAATTTCAACATGCTGTATAAATGTCTGTTTGCTCCAGAACCTGAAGGTCTTCTCCAGCTTTTACGCATTTGTTTGGAAGTCGCTGTGGACATTTAGTGTGTGTCTCACGTTCACACAGTAGGAACGAGAAGGTCAGAAGGGCTGCGTCCTGGAGGGGACGAGGGTTAAGTGTGTTTTCTTTTTTTTTCTTTGTACCTGAAGGGTACTACGATCACAGCTAGAGCAGCAGGTGTGTGTGTGTGTGTGTGTGTGTTCACTCACTCACTTTTCATCCAATGCATGACACACTGGAGCATAGTGGGATGGATTCTTGCCTGCAGGGCCGCTAGTATGCTACAGAAAGAAACAAAAAAAAGCTGTAGGCTGTTAATATTGTTTACATTTCGAATTCAGATCACACAAGATATGAGGAAATACAAAAATCAATAAAGTATTATGTGTACATGAGGGATCTACATGTGGAAAGAATGTCCCATTTGTCTAGCTAACAATTCTGTTTAGCACATTTTTGAAGTGTGTGTGTATATACAGTATATAATATAATACTATATATATATATATAAAACCCAAATTCCAAAAAAGTACGCTGTGTAATATGTAATAAAATCAGAATGCAATGATTTGCAAATCTCATAAACCCATATGTTATTCACAATAGAACATAGAAAACATATCAAGTGTTCAAACAGAGGAAATGTACCATATTAAGAAAAAAATAAGGTAATTTTGAATTTGATAGCCACAACATGTCTCAAAAATGTTGGGACAGGCCAGTAAAAGGCTGGAAAAGTAAGTGTTACTAAAAAGAAACAGCTGGAGGAACATTTTTTCAACTAATTAGGTTAATTGGCAGCAGATCAGTGACATGATTGGGTATAAAAAGAGTATCTTAGAGAGGCAGAGTCTCTCAGAAGTAAAGATGGGATGGAATTTGGATGGAAGCATGTATTGCTCTAAAACCTGTATATACCTTTCTGCATTGATGGTGCCTTTCCAGATGTGGAAGCTGCCCATTCCATAGGTACTACTGCACCCCATACCATCAGACATGCAGGCTTTTGAACTAAGTGCTGATAAAAAGCCGGGTGGTCCCTCTCCTCTTTAGTTTAGAGGGTGCGGCGGTGACAAATTTCTGTCTCCTTATGTCTCTCAAAATCTCTCTCTCTCTCTCTCTCTCTCTCTCTCTCTCTCTCTGCATGTCTGTAGGAGATTTATGTGAAGTGTCAAACATCAGGGTGTTTGAAACACACACAGACATACGAGTGTAAAGGACATGTAGATTAGAGAATAGTGAAAAACAGATGGTCTGGTGGCTGGTCTGGTTATGCTGTGTGTATTAGTTTTTAGTTACAAAAATGTGGTATTAGAGTGCTTACGTTTGATGTCCGTGACATTTGCTACACTATGATGCTGTGAGGTGTGTATATATATGAGAGAAAAAAGATATACATGAAATATTGATATGTGGAGCGCAGCATGTGAGGGAACTTCAGCGCGTTACTGTGACACAGAGCGAGTGTTGTGCCTTGTCTCTTGCTTTCTGCTCACAAGCCACACAAACAGGAGGCCACCTCCTAAACATTCCCGGTGAGAATCCTCAGCGGTTCACAGAGTTTTCTCTTCACACAGACACCTCGCCTGCTGCTTCTCGAAGCACCTCACCCCTCCTCTTCCTCCTCTTCCTCCTCCTCCTCCTCCTCGTCCCAACCACCTATATTTATATTATTACTATTATTGTTGTTTTTTGTTTTTTGTTTTTTTTTTGCCTCTGTCTCAATATTTTTTAAGCCAGTTCCTTTCAAAGACCATTGCTGTAAATAAATCACCCCTGCTGAGGCTTTATGAAGTGAGTTTCCATCTCATTACTTAACAGCATGCTGAGGAGGAAAACAAAGAATACCAATTCAGAGGGGGAAAAAAAACAACGCATAATGTTGACCAAAAGGGAATATGTCAGTCACCAAACATAAAATAAATAAATCACAAAAATAAATCATTACACACATATTTAAAACATAGCATAATGAATGCCATATTTATATTTTGTAATAAATAAAACAGCTTTGTTTAGAAAAACAATTTTTTTTTAATCTCCCATTCACAGTCATGTGTGAGTGGAAAAGCTGTGTGTCAGTAAAAGCTGTGTGTCAGTAATTGACCGTGATAATCAATCAATCAATCAAGAAATAAATTGACTTATTGATTAAATAAGCATTTATTAGGCATATAGCTTAAATAATAAAATATTTAAATTTGATAATAAATAAAAACAGCTTAGTTTAGAAACATATTAAAAATATAGCTAAATAATAAAACATTTATTTATTTTTTAAAAAACAAAGCTTTGTTTGACACATGCCTGTCAATTTGTAGTTGACAGCGATTAAGCAAAACAAACAAACAAAATAAACAAACAAATAAATAAATATGTACTTATCAAAAATATAGCTAAATAATAAAACATTTGTAAAACAGAAAACAGCCTTGTCTAAAAAGACACATGACAGTGATTGAATAAACAAACAAAAGTAAACAAATAAATAAATATGTGCTTATTAAACATATAGCTAAATTATGTATGTGTAGGGATATATATATATATATATATATATATATATATATATATATATATATATATATATATATATATAAATGTAACAGTTTGTTTAAAAATACACATGGTTGTCAGTTAGTAGTGAGTGATGCAAAAATAATAATAATGATTTAATCAATTACAGAAAGAAAGATGTACTTATTGAAAATATAGCTTAAATAATAAAATATACAGATCTATTTACAAAGGCACATGTCTGTCAATCAGTAGTTGACAATAAGTGCATTCTAAATAACACTGGGTTAAAATCATCCAAGCTCAACGGCTGGGAAATTATAGGACAGATTTTGAGCTAACACATTTTGAGCTCAACTTAACCCATCAAGTTAACTCAACCCAAAGGATAGCTGGCTTAATTTTATGTCATAAATGGGTTCATATTTTCAGGGTTATTTTTTTCCTTTGGAAATGTCAGATCTACCACACTAAACACAAATGTCAACATGGTATCTCCTTTACTTATGTACAACAAGGTGTTCAGAAATGTATTGCAAGAGCTGCTAAAGTGGTGTTTATATATAGACTTTGAAGTAAACAACTCAAATAGTCCTGAATTTAAGACGAAAAACGTCAGATTTTGATCAAAGGAGACGTCCAAAAAACTGAGTAACCAACTTACGATCCAGTGGGCATTACACACAAGATAGCGGTCCATTTAATGTCATGTAAACTGGACTGTTATCGCACATGTTTGCTTTTTATAGTGTACAGAAATGGTTTTATGGATAAATATATTGATACGAACCTTGTTTCTCCAAATAAATAAAACGGTCTGTCCGCATCAAAACCGCTCCCTCCACCTGAGGCGAATTCAGACAGAACGCGCTGAGTTGATTTGACAAGGAGCTGGGCTGAGGCGTCCTGGTGGGGGAGGGGTGCATTGATTCATCTGTCAGTGAAAACGACCCAGTTACTAACCCCACGGTTGGTTTACACGAAACTACCCAAAAACTATCTAAGACTGAGAAAATAACCCAATTAAATGACCCCAAAGGCTCAACCCAGAGTTTGGGTAGAAAAAATAACCTAAAAATAACAAAAAAAAACGTTCATGCCCGACTCCACATGGTTGCAGCAATAAATAAAAAAACTATGATGAAAAGCATAATACGACATTTAATACATAAATATTTGTAATACATATTCAAAGTGTATTTGTACACTGCACTTGTTGGTAAATTGCTGTGGTATGTAAGAGGAGTAAAACTTTGAGACGGGTGAAACGTTTCAGAACCTGAGCGACATGTCTATTGCTGTTTTGCTTATCCCTTTCAAATAAACGTCATCAGCAATTTATCAGTACGAATTCCATTTACTGAATCCTTAACCCTGTGCGTCGGCCCGGCATGCCCAAATATGGTTTCGCATTTGTCTTTAGGATATGACCATTGTGCCCACTCACGGGTGAAATTGAAAAGCATTCTTAGCTATTAAACAAATAGCACCATGCCATTACATTCAGCCTCCTGTTAGTATTTCAAAAATGGCTTCCCTGCACCGAAGGTCCGCTGATTCACCGAGCCACAGGATGAAATCGCTGGCTCCCCGACTTGCTGATGCATGCGTTATATTCGATTAATATTCCATTGTCGGTGTACTTACACTGGTCCGAGCATGAGGTTCAATTACATGTTCCATTTGAGACCATTAGCAAATACATTACACTGCAAGCTACGTTAGCAGCAGTTATAAATGCTATGCGGACAATACTTATTGTAGTCTATGGAACAACTTTAGCAAATTATGGCCATGTAGATGTTTCGTGGTTTGGAGGTGCACTATTGTGGCCCAGATGATATTTCTCAGTGAAATGACTTCCTTATTAAATAAACCTTTATTTAGTGTATGTAGTGAAAAAAAGCAATAGTATGAGGAAAGCTGCTTACTCTAGAAACGTATTTAACAAATAAAGACGTGTAATTATCGATATGGTGAAGATTTCTGCAAAGATACAGTAGTTTTTGTCTAACATTAAAGGATGGAGTCTCGAGTGCCAGGGATTTGTCACAGTAAGTTTTCCGCCACAGGAAAGTCTTCAGAACAGTGAACTTTGAGCTTTCAGGTTTCTCGGTAACATGAAAATATGCAAGTTTTTCTTGTTTGTCTGTTTGTTTGTTTAGTTGATTGGTTGGTTGGTTAATTGCTGTGGTATAAGATGAAGAAAACACTTCAGGACATACAGTAATAGAAATTTAATCATCGGGTGGTAACAGAGCGGTAACGAACTCCGTGTCGTGTCGGGCCACATCACACCATGTTGTTTTTGTTCATTATTTTCCTATAAAAGCTCACCCCTAAGTGTTGCATTTCTACATGCATAAAATTTTTATAAACACTTATGACAGGTTTATGACATCATAATAGTATGCCATGTATTGTCTTAGGTCCTGAATTACAGGGACCGTAATGGTCACCATTACGGTTGTTGTGACATTCTGGCATAAGTAACCATAACAAAACCTTATGTCAAGAGACATCTATGTCCGTTGACTCAGCTGGGTGAATACATGTTTATTAAGTGTTTGTGTAGGTAGTCATGGAGGTCTGATGTCCACCTGACGCCAAAATTGATATAAGCTATCACTGTGACAAGCAGTGTTTGTTGCATTAAGCACTTGTAACTGTTTATATACCCTTGGTAGTTGATGTGGAAGGCTTATATAAAAAGTATGACTGTGTAAACACCAACCAGTGTTACCATGAAATGTACTTTTAGTGGCTTTTAGTGTGAATATGTTAGCCTTAAGGTTACCTATAAGCTAGTGTGCTGCAAAACAATGACAAAATTCACATTTAGTTGACATATGCATTCAAAATTCACAGTCTCGCTCTACCGCCGATACAGACTTTGAGTGTCTGTATTACAGACTCTGAGTGTCTTTTTTTCAATTTAGATTTTTTTAAATAGTTACAATTACATTTATATAGCGCTTTTCTAGACACTCAAAGCGCTTTACATAGTATGGGAGGAGAGGGGGGGATCTCCTCAACCACTACTAGTGTATAGCATCCACCTGGATGATGCGATGGCAGCCATAGTGTGCCAGAACAACACCACACACCAGCTATTGGTGGAGAGGAAAGGAGAGTGATGTAGCCAATTCAGAGATGGGGATTATTAGGGGGCTGTGATAGAGAAGGACCAATGGGGGAATTTCACCAGGACACCGGTGTTATACCCATGCTCTTTACGAGAAGTGTTTTTATATTTAATGACCACAGAGAGTCAGGACCTTGGTCTAACGTCTCATCCGAAAGACGGCGCTGTTTTTACAGTATAGTGTTACCGTCACTATACTGGGGCATTAGGCCCAACACAGACCACAGTGTGAGCGCCCCCTGCTGGCCTCACTAATACCACTTCCAGCAGCAACCTTAGTTTTCCCCAGGAGGTCTCCCATCCAGGTACTGTCCCGGCTCAACCCTGCTTAGCTTCAACCTTGATGACATCATTCTGCACTTCAGCTTCTCATCAGATTTTCTCTCCAATCAAATGCTGTCTAGAATCATAAGTGTCCCACCCCAAACAGTTGTAGGTTTCCTGGCTGTGAGGTAAGCTAAGTGCTATTGGCTATTTTAAAAGACGGAGGAACCACTTGATATGTCCCACCCTGACTTCCTGTTTCAGTGGAAATTACATCAACACATCGAATAATTTGAACCATTTCAAGGCACTTCACAGGGACTTTAACAGTGGGTGTTGTCCTGAAAATAAAATAAAATATTAGTAAAAAAAAGACATTACAATTACATCATTGGCTCACCATATTACCTTTTTCATTCAGCTGATTAAGCCGTAATTTCAAGGTCATGTTTTTCTTTTTGCTCAATGATTTTTGAACATGCACATCAATAACCAATGACTTCTCTCTTTGCACACTCGAGCGTGTCTGTTTCACAAAGGTAAGGGTCGACATTGATAGCTGCAAAATTGTCTCCATTACTCATACCGTCAAGATCGATGTACTATTTCGTAAAGCAAGAGATGTAATAACCTTGGTGAGGTGTAGATTTTGGATTAGGTGCATGGCTTTAGCAGCTGAGTGTTTAATTGGTGAAAAGTAGAACGAATTAGGAAAACTGAGCATTATACGATCTCCTCCTCTGGGAGGTTTAAAGATGATTGACACCCCTGTGCATTGGTGTATTGTAGCCAATGGTGTAAAGAAGCATCTTGTATTAATCACCGGCAGCATTGGTGTCTCTGTGGGTTAGATTACAGTACTTGTTTGTGTATCCGGAAGATTTATTTTAGCTTCATGCTCTTTGACTGGACAGTACAATGCTATGTATTAGACACCGGCCTCATTAATATTCGAGCCATGACGCTAAATGTAGTGTCATCCTGAAAGACCTCAGAAGCCAAGATCCCTTATAAAAGCAGCTCAGCTCTTCCCACCCACTGCAGCAGGGGTTTTACGGTTCACCAGCTGAAGAGAAGGTCAGCCTTGGGCCAGAAGTACATCACTTTGCACTCATTATAGAGCTTTGTGTCTCTTCTGATCGTCTTCTTAGTGTTGAGCTACCCTTATGGAAGAGGCACATCTATATGTCCTTATTGGGTCCTCCATTCCTTCGTTAGTTCTTTTGTTTTTATCAGTCAGAGCGATCACAGATACACGGTCTGCGTTGATCTATAGTTTTCTACCCAAACAATAATCATAACGGCAATCTGCTATTGTACTATTCTAGACTAAATCTAAGAAGCAAAGTCCTTGATGTGAGAAAGAATTTAGTTGTTTACACCTTACTTATTAAGGTCTCAATTGTGATTGGTCAGAAGGTGTGCATTATATTTGCATGTATGGAGTTAATTATATGCCAAATCTTTCAAATAAAATAATATAATCCGCAAGTATAAATGTATATATTCACACTGATCAGTCACAGCATTAAAATTACCCACCTAATATTGTGTAGGTCCCCCTTGTGCCTTCAAAACAGCTCTGGCTCATCGAGGCACGGACTACACAAGATCTCTGAAGGTGTGCTGTGGTATCTGGCACCAGGATATTAGCAGCAGATCCTTTAAGTCCTGTAAGTTGCAAGATAGGGTCTTCATGGATTGGACTTATTTGTCCAGCACATCCCACAGATGCTCAATTGGATTGAGATCTGGGGAATTTGAAGGCCAATCACCTTGAACTCTCAAGTCCTTCAAACCATTTTTGAACAATTTTTGCAGTGTAGCAGGGCGCATTATCCTGCTGAAAGAGGCCACTGCCATTAAGGAATACCGTTGCCGTGTACGGGTGTACTTGGTCTGCAGCAATGTTTAGGTAGGTGGTACGTGTCAAAGTAACATCCACATGAATGCCAGGACCCAAGGTGTCTCAGCAGAATATTGCCCCAGAGCATCACACTACCTCCTTCAGCTTGCCTTCTTCCCATAATGCATCCTGGTGCCATCTCTTCCCCAGGTAAGCAACGCACACACACACACAACCGGCCATCCACATGATGTAAAACAAAACGTGATTCATCAGACCAGGCACTTTCTTCCATTGCTCCATGGTCCAGTTCTGATGCTCATGTGCCCATTGTAGGTGCTTTTGGCGGTGGACAGGGGTCAACATGGGCACTCTGACTGGTCTGTGACTATGCAGCCCCTTACACAGCAAACTACGATATACTGTGTGTTCTGACACCTTTCTATCATAGCCAGCATCAATTTGTGCCACAATAGCTGTTCTGTGGGATCGGACCAGGCGGGCTAGCCTTTGCTCCTCATGCGCATCAATGAGTTTTGTGCGCCCATGACCGTGTTGCCGGTTCACCAGTTGTCCTTCCTTGGACCACTTTTGGTAGGTACTAACCACTCCATTCCAGAAACACCCCACAAGACCTGACGTTTTGGAGATGCATCACAATTTGGCCCTTGTCAATGTCGTTATGCCCGCCCATTCTTCCTGCTTCAAACACATCACCCACCCCTTGACAGGTGCCACTGTACTGAGATAATTAATGTTCACTTCATCTGCCAGTAAGCTTAAAGCAAAAGATCTAATCTCACCTCTCTTCCTTATCCATCCACCATTCTGGATTATTCTGGGTTCATTTTACTCAGCAACTGATTTCATGAGGCTTTCACAAAGTGTCAGGTCTCCTGAATAACCATCATCTCTCATGTTTTTTTCCCCAAGTTTTTAAGAGGTCCATAATCATGTCCACTTCACTACTGCAATTTCTCTAAGTGCTATACATGCTTACAATGCAGTTCAAAGATCAAACTTAATCAGCAGTGTAATTACGGTAGCTTCTCTGTCACGTATCTGTTCTGTTTTTAGCTGATGTCCAATGTCTTCCATTCTCCGGAACAACGCGTACAAAAAAGCACGATTTTTAAACCCACAGCTTAAAAGACTGTATCCTATTAAGACCATGGAAGTCTTAGTACCTCTTATTCAGTTTACTTTTATCCTTGCTAGTGAAGATCTCTTAAAATATGAATCATTATGGAGTAATATTAAATATTAAATATTAAACAGGGCCACCATATTTCAATAAGTCACATATTAATAGAAATTCAGAAAAACTGCCAAAAATAAAGCTTGAAAGGAAGACAGGCGACCTTTGAGTGGATGCGAATGAGCACCAGAGATCTCCACTACCCAGGCAACCAGCAAATAAATAGTCCTTAATATAAGTAAAAGCATCTTGTTAATTCCTCAGCTTTGATGAGAGAAAAAAAAAAGTACAGACTGAACAAAAAAGAAAATGTGGCTTGTACAGCGTTGTTGAATTCTCAAGTCGATTGGTCTGAAGGTGTTGCTTAATTTTCTATAACAGCACCTTATTGTGTCTAGACTAATGGCTAATTCCAGTCTAGACTAACGGCTAATGGCAGGTACGCCACATAATTTAAGGCTTGGAATAAACAGAATTCAAACATGTGTTCTTATTTAATAAAGGTGGATGTAGTATGGTTTTCTGTAAGGAGATGATTGTTTAACATTTATGGAAGGAGTCTCAGAGCAGAACAGTTTTGTGGATGGAGGTTATATACACATGTTGTTATATGTAACTATACTGGAGATGTTAGTATAAACGGATCAATAAAGTATATGTCATTCTTTAATTAATAAACAGTCAAGGAATAAACACTTTTGGCATTTAAGGAAGGAGTCTCCAGTGTCAGCACATTGTAACAATCTGATAATATTTACAGTGGATAGATTTGCAGTTTCCCAGTCACATGACACGCTGCATTTCTGTTTTAAGAAAGAGTGATGCAACAACTGCTTATAGGTGCTAAGTGTTAACAGGGACTAACTTGTTTTGTGCAACTGTAACTGAACAGAAAATATTACATGTCATTCCTTAATTAAAAAAACAAACAAACAAAAAAAAATTGTCTGTGGTATAAGAGGAATAAACACTTTAGGATATGGTGTTATAGGAAAATAATCACATCACCTTGTCCTGCTTTAATACTTATACAGTATATTTAAGCAAAAAAAAAAAAAAAGGTATCTTAACAAGTGAACATATTTTGAATATAGGCCAATTTGTCCAATATTTTTTGTTTTTGCAGATCGTTTTGCTTCTTGATAGAAATAAATGCTTAACATTTAATACAATTATCTTCCAGTATTAACAAGGAAGTATTTCAAGCTTGAAAGTGGTACAGCATGTCTAAAAATAGGCTCAGTACTAGTCACATATTTGTTTTGATTATTATTATTAGCGTATAATAGGAAAGTTTGACTAAATACAAGCTTGTTTCACTTTCTAAGCCGTGTTAAATCTTAGACGCCTTTAATTATCAGGCTAATTCCGGCTTGCTTTCACAATAGACTCGCAATTGTAGTGGCGTTTGTACCGCTTACTTCAAGATGAAAAATGTCGAGAAGGACCCGGACATTAGGCCAACTCTCTGTTGTGTCTGAGAACAAACCAAGATTCAGTAATGCTGTTTGTGAAGACATTAAAGTTGAATGCGTTTTCATGAGTCGAGCAGCGTTTTTCGGTGCATTAGTGTAAATAATTCAGGAAGGACCGAAGACGTACATAAATTACTGTCACCTCTCTACATTCTGCTGTGCTGAACCATAAACTTGGCAGTGCGATTAGGAAGACTTCCTGTCCGCTAAATCGCCCTGCAATCGCTAAACTAAATGGGCAAAGTGGTGCATTTTCCTAGCACTTTCCGCCACCGTGCTGTGCTCTTCCTGGTCGCCTAAATTGCCAAGTTAATTATTCGCCTATTTTGCAGCAGCTTCGTGGGTTTGTGAGGCCTGACAGGTCTGAGAGGTGCGGCATGTGGCAGACAGCCCGCACTGAGAGAATGCTGATAATAACGGACATTAACTACAGCGAAGTGAATTCATCTTTTTAAAGCACTTTAAAGTGGATAGTTTTATGGATCACAGACATTCATCATTTAGAGAATGGTGCATTTTATACAGCTGAGTGTAAGATACTGAATGCCAATGAATGCTGGATTCTGATTGGACAGAGAGAAAGGTGCGGTAAGAGGGTTTCTGACTGTCCAAACGTTACACAAATTGGTTTATATTTATTCTAGTATTGCAGTCATGTTTAATAATGTCTGAGACAGAAATCATTTCAAACTAACAAGCTGAACGGACTCTGTGAATTCTGGCTCTGACAATCCCTCAACTTCAGCTACATCAGTCGATAGTTGCACTTGGGACTGTTTTTGTTTCAAAAATATAAGCAAATTAGCTTCATTTCAACATTGTGACCCTGACCAGGCAGTTACTAAGGATCAGGACATATTCATGATAATGAGCGTGGCCTTTATTTTACCTTCATGTCTCACAGCGTGCTCATGAAAACAATCTCTTTTAAAACGCATTATACATTCAATCCAAATAATGTATTTATATACGTTTTCATCGCTGGTACATGAGTAAGAGCTCCTCCTTGGGGAAAACCTGAAGCCTGATAAAACGAGCGAGTGAGCGTCAGCCCCATGATGTGCTTCAAGTCTCAAATGTAGAGAGGCTCAACGGTGGTCTGTGTGGTACAGATGGAAAAGTGAAAAGAGACTGAAAGGTCACAGCTGTAAGCTGTAATCTCCCACTGTCTTATTAAAACTGTAGAGAATAACAAGCATCACGTGTGCAAATGAGGGACCACTGAAACACTCTTCTCTTGCTCCTGCTGCCTTTCTCGGTCTCATTTCTTTAAGTTCAGTTACTGTATTTGTTGATTAGCAGCCAGGGTTCGGGAGTAATAGTGAGACTAGCGGCTTATTTTCAAAGGGGCCAACGAATGAATGACTAAATAAATAAAGCGTATGTATGAGTTAAATGTAGCACCTCATATAAAATAAATCAAATGAAATAAAATAACACGCACCTCAAATAGAAGTAACTGTGCATTCAAGTCCTCCTGGGTTGGTAAATTGTAATTACGACGTCAGGTGCGTTTACGTCGCTTTGGTGACTCAGATGGCGGTGTATATTCGCTTAATTAATTACAAAAAAAGTACAGCGAGGTTTTTTTTAACTCTACTTCTAGAAAATGAAGAGCAAAGAATGTGCATCAGGTGTGTTTTGCTGTTTTGTGATTTTAATCAATTCATGAAGCCACTGGAAACTTTCCCGTTACATATTATACTGGAATTGTACAATGCTATCGTATTTTGTGCAGGCAGTTAGCTTGTTTAATCGTAAGTAAAAAAGCCTGACTAAGACATATCACTGCTAAGTACCCATAAGTAGTGTGGTTTATATTGATCAGAAATCAGCTTCTGAGATGAGTAAACATTCAATTTCAACAAATTTACTGTCAACGACAGACGTTGCTTCCATTGACTCCGCAATGTTTTCTTACTGACACGCCCCCAACTCGGAAACTTTGGGCTCAAAGAAGTTTTCCCACTCGTAATTCCGCCTTTGTGGTGGTGTTTATGCGTGTTCGACTCGTAAATACAATCTTTCTAACTTGACTTCAATGAACGATAAAATCATTTATCAATTGATCAATCTACATCTGTCAATATCATCAAAAACGGGAACACGGAGGCTTAGAGGTAAGCACGTTTGCCTTAAAACTCCAGCGTTGGGAGTTCGATTCCTGCTGCGGCCCTGTGTGTGTGGAGTTTGTATGTTCTTCCAGTGCTGTGGGGGTTTCCTCCAGGTACTCCGGTTTCCTCCTCCAGTCCAAAGACATGCATGGTAGGCTGATTGGCGTGTCCAAAGTGTCCGTAGTGTATGAATGTGTATGTGAGTGTGCCCCGGTGATGGATTGGCACCCCATCCAGGGTGTACCCTGCCTTGTGCCTGATGCTCCCTGGGATAGGCTCCAGGTTCCCCGTGACCCTATAGGTTAAGCGGTGTAGAAAATGGATGGATGGAACACTCAAAATTCCACATAAATTATTGAAAAAAAAAAAAAACTACGGCTGACTATATATTGCAAACAAGACAAGTCCTCTCTCTTCTCTCCCTCTCTCTGTCATATTTAACGCACCTCATTAGCTCTCTTTTTATTCAGAACACTCCATCATTTCTTTTATAAGTAACCTCCTAACCTTTCCTTACCATTTCTGATGACGAGGCATCTTTCAAACGGCTCATAATCAGAAATGATGGACCAGACCATAAGTGTGGGTGAAGGCCAAGAAAACCAATTAGGACGAACAGTTATGTTATTGTCATTATTTCATTATTTCCACGTTTTGCTAGCGATTAACTTGTAGTGATTTGATTATTCGGCTTAATTCCTGTAGTTTATATAAGACACTGGCATCTGTTGTGATACATGTCATTTTATAGGGAAAGTAAAAACACAGTAAACCGGGGGAAAACAGAGATACTGTATTTTCAATATTTTACATATTGCTTTTCTAATGTTCCTTATAGAACCCATGACATGCTTCCACATAGCTGACATTTTTCTCCTTTTTTTTTTTCTTTTTTCTTTCTTTCTATTTTTGCCTGAGAATTTTCAGTGGATGTCAGTATATACGTTAGGGATTTTGCCACACCCCTAATGTACAGTAAATTGATATCTAGATCATACAGTGATGTATTGTATTTCACATCAGACAACTAAAAACATTCCTCGTGTTCCGCGACAGAAAATGCAAATATTACTAATATGAAATGGTGGGAAGGGGGCGGGGCTTCTAGAGAAGTCAGTTAATATCGGAGAGTGCAAGACACATACACAATTATCAATCGTTCCACATTCGTATGCGTGTGTGTAGGGGGCAAAGGACATGTACAAAAGACAATACTCTTTTGGAGTATTTTTGAGTGATAGCTCGTACTGGTGTGCGTTGATGTTAAATTGTTAAGTTCCTACTCAAAGCACACTGTGTACACAAGATTGGCAGGTCTGAATTATGTGTGCTATATAACATGAGTGGAGTTTAAATGTATTTCCTAAGCTGTCATTTAAATGCCAGGAACATTCTGGATCAAGAAATAAAAACAAGTGTAGTTGAAAAGTCAAAGTAAACCATGTTGAAAGCTGAAAAAGAAAGCACAACGGCAAACTTTAAAGCATTTTTTATTTTATTTTATTGTATATATCGCTTTATTAGAAAATAATGCTCTCTGTATTCCTTTGGCACTGCCACAGTTTCAGACATAGTGAAATATTATATTCTTTGCGACTAGATGACGAACTGCAAGAAGCAACAACACAGACAGACAGAATTCAAAAAGAATGAGATCAACTGAACCTGAATCTGACCGCTGTACACAAAGAAAGTCTCCTTTCAGAAGACAATATTGCAGTCAGGTTTTTCATTAACAGCAAACAGTCGGCTATATCGATGCTCAGTAACATTGTATTCTGGTCTATGTAATGTTATTGTTAAACTGGACCAAGGAGCACTTCTTTTACGCCATGTGGACGGCCACTTTAGGTGTGTGTGTGTGTGTGTCACTTATTTGGGAAAAAAACAGCACCAGAATGCACTATGGGAAGAAGGCAAGCTGGTGGAGACAGTGTGATGCTCTGGGCAATGTTCTGTTGGGAAACCTTGGGTCCTGGCATTCATGTGGATGTTACTTTGACACGTTCCAACTACCTAAACATTGTTACAGACTGAGTACATCCCTTCATGGCAATGCAATACCCTAATAGCAGTAGCCTCTTTTCATTTTTCACTGCAAAAATGGTTCAGGAACGGTTTGAGGAACATGACAAGGAGTTAGTTCAAGGTGTTGACTTGGCCTCCAAATTCCCCAGATCTCAATCTGATCGAGCATCTATGGAACGTCTTGGACAAACAAGTCGGATCCATGAAGACCCCAGCTCGCAACTTACAATACTTGAAGGATCTGCTGCTAACGTCTTAGCAGTGCCGGAAACTACGAGACACCTTCAGAAGTCTTTTTTGGTGATGTTTTGGTGGCACAAGTGGGACCTACACAATATTAGGCAGGTGGTTGTAATCTTATGGCTGGACACTAGTCCGGGTTTAAAAACCAAACCATTCAGCCAAAGCTTTTTCTCTTAATTTGTTTCCATGTTAAAGTGACGTCCTCATTCTCTGAAAACTGTACAACTCTACTCTGCTCCCTGGTCGGTATCATCTTATTATTAGATTAGTCTAATAATACCCTACATTGACATTTTACTGAATACGCACATTTTAGTGCTCACTCTAAAGTTGGATTAAGCTAGTAGAATGAGAAAGCTGTTGATTATAAATAAGGAGACCTGAAAAGGTGCGGTGCAAAACACACAATGAAAAGTTCTAATGAAGAGATGTATTTGTTAAGAAATATAGCTATTTCCAATCAAAATATCTAAATTATTGTTAGAGCAGACTTGATGGTTCAGAAGTAGTTTGCTCGTTTTCCCAATTAGGTCACCTGCCAATTCTCAGAGCTGGGGCTTGAACCCCTGATGTTCTGAACAGTAACCCAGAGCCTGGTAGTGCTGGGGCTTGAACCCCTGACCTTCCGTTCAGTAACCCAGTGCCTTAACTTAATCTGCTGCTCATCCTGCATTATCACAGGGTGGTGTAACAGGCTAAGAGGAAAGAACTTTCTGTCCTCTTCCACATAAATGAGCTCGCATGATTGCCTAGTGTCTTTGTGATTGATGGGGATGAGAGAGTATACCAACTCCGCTGCAATGGGATTCAAACTCACGATCTCCCAATGAGTTCTGTTGCGCCACTTGGGAGCCAGTAGTAGTTCAGTTCTGTGGGTCAGTGAAAACTACAAACTAGTTCAAACGTTCCATCTTTTCATAATCCTGGGTCAGATGGGAATGCATGAGGATATATGAGGTGGGAAAGTTTTGCCATTTGAACTATGAACTGGTTTTGTACATAATACACACTTTTTTTTTTTGCGAGGAAGAATGCACACTAATTGTGCATTAAACCTGCCACAAAAGCTTTGTATATCTGGCATGGTGTTGAAGTCTGTTGAATATCCAATCAGAGGAATATGAATGTGGATATCAGGGGCACCTTTAGTAAAAACTGGAGGCTGTGGATACACACACAGCTAGGCTATGTTCGGTCATTTTTGATGTTCGAAACACGTGAATCGAACAGGGCTTTGACTTTCACATGGCTCGTATTGGCCAAAATCTGCAGCAAATCTGCTGTAATTTTGAAAAATTGAAAGCTTCTCTGATTATTGTGGAATTTGCTTGATTTTGCGTCCATTTCTGCTATCGCAAAAACGCCAACACCTGCAGGGACTGACTGTGGTCTTTTACATTCCATGGCCCTATGCCTGAGCTTGGGTTACTGACTGTGTGTAGTTTCATACTGTATATTATACTGTATTTCTTCATTTCCTCAGGATTCGCTGGTTTCCTCCCACCTCCCAAAAACATGTTGGCAGACATGTTGGTGACTCTAAATTGGCTCTGAGTGTGAATGTGTGTGTCATGCAATTGGATATGCATTGTCATTCAATCCCATTGGCATCCAGAGTGTATTCCCACTTCACTCCGAGGGTTTCCAGGATTTCCAGGAAGCTTTGTGCAGCAAAATGTTTACGTGGTCAGAATACTAGAGATATAGAGACTTGTATATTAAGCATTTTGTGCTTCACATTATATAATCTTGTCCAAATGATCTTTGTGTGTGTGTGTGTGTGTGTGTGTGTAAAAGAGAGAGAGAGAGAGAGAGAGAGAGAGAAAGAAAGAGACAGAGTCCTTCAATAACTGAACTACACATATCCATCAAACTGTCACTCGGTCCTTTCATTTCTTGCTTTAAGAACTAACCACTCTATCATCCTGCCCCCCCCCCCCCCTCTCTCCCTTGCTCTCTCTCTCTCTCTCTCCATAACCACATCTGCTTTGTAGAATAATTATTTTTACTATCAGCACTTTGCGTATGTGAGGGTAATCTGATTCATCCTATCGAATGGGAGTGTTTATATTCGCCTGCTCCTCTTGTGTTCATCGGGAACGTGTTTAGAGTTGCAGGGAGCAGAGTTCGATGGGATTGATTTGGAGCAAGGCTGTAATTTCATGCTTGTGCTCTGTGCATGTGGGTGTGAGTGCAAGCACATATCCTATAAAAGGCGTCCTTAACGCAGTCAAGTGCAGGTTCGAGGAGGCTCGTGATCTGAGCTGTGGAATTAATATTTCGGTCTGGGATGGGCTAGAATCAAATTATGCTTTAACGAATTTGCTCTTGTACAAAATGCGTGTAGTTGTTGATATGGCGAAGTTTTCTGTGAGGAGATGTTTGTTTAGCATTTTTGGAAGGAGTCTCCAGTGTGCATGTGCAATAATTGTTTATGGTTCATTGAACAAACATGAAAAACATTATTTAAACCCTTTCCAATAAATATCTGTAAAGCTTAGGTTTTGCTTTTGTTAAATTTGGCAGTTAACCCCACCTGGCAAAGCAGATCCTGACGGTCAGGTGGAGTTAACTGGCATTATAACCACAGAGTTAACTGTGTGTGTGTGTGTGTGTGTGTGTGTGTGTGTGTGTGTGTGTTTTGTTTTTTTAAAAAATCTTTTTCAATTGGTTTTCTTTTTTTAGATTCTGCTTTTTTTCTGGATGTTTTGCCAATTAACCTCACCTCAAGTCAGCTAATGTTTCTTATGGAAGTCACCCTAGAAGGTGTCCAAACTTTGAATTTGTCTTTGAAACCTGTTGAAATAAGCCTGTAGATTCATGTCAGTTGGTATGAAGGCTTAATCCAGGTGTTATATAGCTTCAGGAACACCACCACTGAGCAAAGTTACTCAATGTTAGTTTTACATGGTAAGATTTATGTTTACATGTAGTTCTCTGTACAAGCTCTCTCTGTCCTCCATGATCCTCTGTCTTACATTCAACAATCAATCCACTGCTTGTTGCTTACAGCTAGAAATCTAGATTCTTTTGCTTAATACATCACTGAAAAAATTGTTTCTTCGCTCCATTTCCCTGCAGCGTGTTCTCCTTACATCAGCACTTAGACTGTTTTATGCTTTGCCACAGAATCTGATTTCTGTTAACAACTCTGTCTCTCTCTCTCTCTCTCTCTCTCTCCATATTTCTTCGTTTCTCCTTCTTGCCGATGTTACAGCCGAGTAACTCTGTTTTTCTGTAACTCGATGTGGAAAATAAGATGGGATTTTTCTACCTCATAACCTCCCTGGCATTTTACAGGAGCGTAAGATTAGTAAATAAGGTCTGATGTGAGGGAGTGATTCGGTTGTAAACCCAAATAGATGCACGTGTGTGTGTACGTGTGTGTGTGTGTGTGTGTGTGTGTGTGTGTGTTGTTTTCAAACACTTTATCAAATGTAATACTATATTTTTCACATGATATTAATTGTTATAATGTAAAACCAACTTGCAGTAACTCTGTTTAATAATGGTTTAAAACAAAAGATAATGAATAACTACAAGCAGCGATCTACGGGGTCCAAGCATTTTTGCAATTTTCACGCACATTGGATGTTTCTTTCCAAGGTACATCGAACAATTAAAGGACCAGGACAAAATTTGTTATGATAGCTCGATGCAAATTGTGTGAAATACCTTGCTGAAAGCTGATTGGATGAAGGCCACCATGTTTTTGAAGTAACCCAGTGTTGATTAAAAATCCAGTTACAGATTAGCAGAGCGATGCAGCACACCAAATTTCCGCTGGAACTGATGTTTTTATTTATTTATTTTCAGCAGGTAAAGAAGAATCAGTGGCGACGTTCAAAGGCAACGAGTTTTTCTGCTATGACCTGTCCATGACCCCCATCCAGAGCAGCACGGACGAGATCACGCTGTCCTTCCGAACCCTGCAGCGGAATGGCCTCATGCTCCACACGGGCAAATCAGCCGATTACGTGAACCTGTCGCTGAAGAGCGGTGCCGTCTGGCTCGTCATCAACCTCGGCTCCGGCGCTTTCGAGGCACTCGTCGAACCCGTCAACGGCAAGTTTAACGACAACGCCTGGCACGACGTCAAGGTCACGCGAAACCTGCGGCAGGTAAGAGAGCGCATCATGGCTTTGTCTGATAAGACATACATCACCAGGATGCTTTAGAAGCTGATTTTTATCTGTCAGGGGTGGCATTGCGGAAAACACTGAGGTTGTATTGAACACCGCATCTGCAGATTTTACAAAATGTACCTCCAGCAATAAATCTGTGTTAATTTGAAGCTCCATTTGGATAGTTCATGTCAACGTTAAGAACTCTATAGTGCTGTGTTTAGCCTCTCTGCTTCCCCAGTGCTGCCCATGTGTTATTCAGTTACACTTCACATTCAGTGATCGTCTCAGGACCCTGATTGTGTTTGATTCAAAACTCTCAAAGACTCATGCCTCTAGGTCTACTGTACATAAAGAGTATGCACCTTGGTTAATGTCGTTGTTCCATGAAAACAAAAAATGTACATGATAATATTATAAGTAAATAAAAGCCGTTGAGGCTCCGCCCATGCACACACGTATTTTCTTATCTTCCATCCGCAGAAACTATTTTTCTGGCTCACTGAAAACAAAGTGAAGATTTTTTATTATTATTACTTTTTTTGAATGTGGACAAATTTGAAAACTATGCTTACACTCTTTTTGCGTCGTGAGTAAAATGTTTTCGAAGACACAGACGTCAGAGAGGCATCCTGCGCATATCCGTTGTGGTTTTGTGTGTTACGGTGCTAGGACAACATTATCATGGCTGCTGAAAAGATTGCTCGTTTGATGAGTTGTTGGGAATGTAATCTCTGGGGAAGTGGTAACTCGTGGTTAAGATGTTGGCCTTCTGATCAGAAGATCATGAGTTCAAATCCCAGCACCACCACGCTGCCACTGCTGGGCCCTTGAGCAAGCTCCTTAACCCTCATCTGTTCAGTTGTGTAAATGAGATAAATGTAAGTCACTCTGGATGACGACGTCTGCCGAATGCCTCGGATGTAATCTCGCTTTGGTTTATGAGCGCTACAGAGATTTTGGGTAAGACCCATGTGGAAACTTTGTATTCAAGAGTAACCTAAAGCATTACTTTATTAATTACTTTATCATCAGAATAGTGTTTGTCACTTTTTAGTTTTTGTTTTTTCCACATTTCACCTTCTCTACCACTCAGTTCTCATGCCTTTAACGTTATTCTTGAAGCGTTTCAGATTTTTGAAAACTGTCTTCATGTCACAATTTAATGGAAAGCTTTGCGACGGAGAATACCTCTCCAAGATACTAATCATATAGAATCAGCTACATTACCTTTATGAATTGGAGTTCGATAATGCAGATACTACAGCTGAAGTCACATATTCTCACAATACAATGAACGCCTATTTTCATCACTGGATTTAAGTTAGATCAGGTTAAATCAGGTTTTTTTCCCCCTACAAACACATCTTAATGCTGCTGCACTTGGAGCTCATAACAGGTCTGAAATGAGAGTTTCAGTTATTAAGGCTGTAGCTACTCGGGAGAATGGCAGATGGGAACGCCTGTTAAACATGCTTTGTTTAGGCACTTTGTCTTTAATGCTGGAAACGATCGACTACGGTGCCGTCAGAAAGCTTGCGACGGGAGGAAATGTGCGTTCAGGGGGCAATGAGAGAAATCCATCAAAAACCATCAAAACATTTCCCATCTTGTGGGATGCATTTCAACCCTAAGTTTGACAATTTTTTTTTTAATCTGGAATAAGAAATTAGGAAACAGCAACACAGTGTTAATGCCAAAGGACTCACTCACTAGAACATAACAATATGTACTGCAATCTGTGTTTTTAGTTTTGTTGTTGATCTGTGATTTAATTTGTTGTTTTCTTCAGAAGTATTCTTTATTCTTTTCAGTATGACCACAAAGTCTTCCTCCATTTAGCAACTATGAGCAGCGTTCCTAAATATATATATATATATATATATATATATATATATATATATATATATATATATATATATATATATATGTGTGTGTGTGTGTGTGTGTGTGGGTGTGTGTAATAACACAACACATGCTAAATAAGTAAATAAATAAAGTCACAAATAACTAAATGAACGTTGGAAGAATAAAGAGAGCACAAATAAATACATGAATGAACAAAGAAAGAAAGAAAGAAATGAGGGCACAGATAAATACATGAATGAATAAATCAAGAGAGAAACAAGAAAGAAAGAGAAAGAAAGAAAGAAATGAGAGCACAAAATACATGAATGAACAAAGAAAGAAAGACAGAGAAATAAAGAAAGAAACGAGAGCACAAATAAATACATGAATAAACAAAGAAATATAGAAAGAAAGAAAGAAATGAGAGCACAAAATACATGAATGAACAAAGAAAGAAAGAAACGAGAGCACAAATAAACACATGAATGAACAAAGAAAGAAAGAAAGAAAGAAAGAAAGAGAAAGAAAGAAATGAGAGCACAAAAATATATGAATGAACAAAGAAAGAGAAAGAAAGAAAGAAATGAGAGCACAAAAATACATGAATGAACAAAGAAAGAAACAAAGAAAGAGAAAGAAAGAAAGAAACAAGAGCACAAATACAGGATTGAATAAAGAAAGAAAGAAAGAAACAAGAAAGAAAGACAGAAATGAGAGCACACAAATACAGGATTGAATAAAGAAAGAAAGAGACAAACAAACAAGAAAGAAAGAAAGAAAGAAAGAAAGAAATGAGAGCACAAATAAATACATGATTGAATAAAGAAAGAAAGATAGAAAGAAATGAGAGCACAAATAAATACATGATTGAATAAAGAAAGAAAGAAAGAAAGAAATGAGAGCACAAATAAATACATGATTGAATAAAGAAAGAAAGAAAGAAAGAAAGAAATGAGAGCACAAATACAGGATTGAATAGAGAAAGAAAGAAAGAAAGAAATGAGAGCACAAATAAATATTTGAACGTGGAAAGAAAGAAGTGACAATGGGAAAAATCATGTTTGAAAAGATTTGCAGAGAGGAGTTACTTCCTTCCTCGACTAAATCATTGGTTTGCACTACATCTCTCAGATAACTACATGCAACACTTCCCACTTGTATCATGTGTTAGAAGTTGAGTTTGTAATGTGATGAGATGTGATGCTGAGATCTCCTGAGGGGGAAAAAAGCAAACAAGTCTCAAGTCAGGATGCTGCACCAGACTTTTATTCAACTTTACTAAATGACTTGAGCAAACCCACAAACCTAGAACTTGAAAGACAGACAGACACACACACACACACACACACACACACACGGATACACTCAGTGAATAGGAGACAGTCAAGGCTCAATACCAGTTTGCCAATTGGCGGTCGTAGATAACAGCACAGAGATGCAGTCAATTTCACCAGCGATTGGCTTGCTCACGCTTCGTGCTTTGGCCTGTTTTGGTAATTGTAATGGGAATGAATGGCTTGTCAGCCCTAATAATAGCTATTGTAATTGTTTGCTATTGCGAAGAGGCGCAGAGAAAAACACCGGGGAGAGCGATAGAGTGAGGAGAAAAAAAAATAAATCTTTTGTCCAAACATGATTTCATTTACTTTCCCTCTCTCTGTTTTATACGTATTATACGGCAGCTGAATTATGACAAATCACATTGAAAAACAAAGAAGCGCTAGCAGAAAAGAGCAAGTTTGGCATTATTAAAGTGTGCCTTCTGGAAAAGATAACAAGGACTTTATTAACCAGCTTATGAAAATGGAGAAATTGTCTGGTAATAAGTAATAGGATGTAACTTTGGGGGAATTCGGGAATTCTTTGCGCGAAAAATGTAGCTGCAAGACACTTGCAGAAGAACATTATATGGCCAAAAGTTTGTGGGCACCTGAACATCACACCTGTATGTGGGCCTTCCTCACAAAGTTTGAAGCACATAACTGTCTAGAATGTCTTTGTATGTTGAGGCATTACAGTTTCCCTTCAGTGGTACTAAGAGACCCGAACCTGTTCCAGCAACACAAAGCGAGCTCCATGAAGACATGGTTTGCGAAGGTTGGAGCGGAAGAACTGAAGTGTCCTCCACAAAGCTCTAACCCAAACCCCATTTAACACCTTTGGGATGAACTGGAATGTCAACTGCACCCCAGGCCTCCTCACCCACCTGACTTCACAAATGCTCTTGTGCCTGATTGAACACAAATCCCCACATCCACGCTCCTAAAACTAGTGGAAAGCCTTCCCAGAAGAGTGGAGGTTATTATAACAGCAAAGGGGGAATAAATGTGGAATGGGATGTTCAACAAGCTCATATGGGTGTGATGGTTAGGTGTCTACAAACTTTTGGCCATATAGTGTATATTCGGTAATGTAATCAAATACTAATACATCATATCATATACATATAACAATATCATAAGATGAGATTATTTTATGCCCTTAGTAAAAGATTTATTTGAAGAAAAAAAAACCCTTTGTATTAATTGCATTAAGGAAATGTTTAATATTGCTGCATTTGGTGTAAAATTTGGTGTATTGATAGTTACTGATGTTGGAATTTAAAAGCAGTGTGAATAGGACAGTTGAGTTTTGGTTTTGGGATTGTTTTGGAGCTAATCTGATTGACCATTGGACTTCTTTTGTCACGCAGACATGGCAACCCTGCACACCATAGTGGCTGCCCTTATGTGTGTGTGTGTGTGTGTATATATATATATATATATATATATATATATATATATATATATATATATATATACACACAAGCTAAAACAAGAGACTGTTAGCTCTACGTTTAGTAACAAAAAACAAACAAAAATAAACATTTAATGATGATGTGTTTATTGTGCTCACGAAATGCTGTCTAAATTTGGTCCTGTGTCTCCTAGTTGACTAATACATTCTGTAGTTGCTGCTAGGTGGCGCTGTTGACTAGTGGGGGACAAAAAATAAAAACGGTAGCGAGGTACATAATATAGAAAGCAGGATAAATGTTCTTTGTTAGTACAAAGATTTGAAACCAAATAAAGCCAGTTCCATAGTCAACTGTACATTTTGTAAGATTACACTGGGAAGTGTTTATTTATATATGTATGTATTTATTTATTTATTCTGTTTTTAAATGACACATCACATTGAGTTGTGTAATTCCCCATTATCAGCTTGGAAAAACCTCCTTGACATTGCTGTAAACCTAGCACCCAAGTAAGCCAGCTCATTGAGCTATAGCATGGACTCTGTTGATGGACATGAGCTTCCATGCTGCGCACTCTCAGTTCCAGAATCAATGATTTCAACTGAGTTCACCACACGAGCGTGTTTAAACGAGTGCACAAATTCATCCACACTGTTACATTGTAAGAACAGCATACGATTCCTTAAATAGTATACTATGGCACATGTATGTATTATTTTGCACATTTATAGCATTTATTGATTTATTTTGCATTGCTAACAGTGTAGCGTAAACACTAAAATGCACTGAAGCTGGAAATGAATCGGTTTCCCGTGCACAGCAGTTAACTAAGTGCGATTTGACAAGATCTTGGCTGTTGGCTTTATTAGTATCTAACTGCAGTAATACAATGAATATGGATAAGTTTTGAATTAATGGCCGAGTAGTAAAAATAATAGTTGTGCCGTGGTGTTCACTCGACGCATGGACAGTGCTCGGATTAAACCAATTTGGAAGTCGTGTCACACGCTACACAAATAAACCCACATTTTCTAACTTTTCAGTTCATTTATTTATTTATTTATTTTTAGATTCAACCTGCCAAAAAAAAATAAAAAATCTCAAGGATTCCATTCCAGGAGACGCCAGTCTGGGAGGTTTTGGCAACCATAAGGCCCGTTCACACTGGGATTAAATCAGTGGCTGTCAATGGGAGTGTTCACACCCGTGTGTTTTTACGCGTAACGTCAAGGGGTCCTTTTTTTTTCTTTTCTTTTTCTTTTTTGATGCGCCACATTAAAAACTCCCCAACAAATGAGATTCACGCTTTTGGTCACGTGCCATTGAAGTTACATAAAACTACGACTTGATGGCGCTCGCGCACAAAACCAAAGAAAGCCAGCCAGTGTTTTGCTTCCTTCTTCTCAGTGAGAAGCGGGTGTCGATTTGCATACAGGGTTATTACTGATCATCAGTAAGCGCCATCTACTTTCAGGGAGTGAATTCGCACTTTCGTTCAGCGTCTCGCCCATACGTTTGTGTGAACGCCAAAAAAAAAAAAACGCATCGTCAAATGGACCGTTTAACGCGCTGAAAAAAAAACATCCGGTGCGAACTGTGCTTTAGATGAAGTGTAGGTGTGTAGTGTTGTACGTCTCTGAGGGTCCAGGATCTCTGTTTAAACACGCAGAGGTGCTTGTAGTTCTAAATTGAAAATACAGAAGGGTGGGTAAACTCTGGAGTCGGGGTTTTGAAGAGAAATCTGTTGTTCAGCTAATGACCCTAATCTCTGGAACGTTCCCCCATTGCTTCCTGTTGCAGCAGAAGCATCACAGCATGGCCATAGCAGCATGACAGCACTGCCGGGAGAGTATGCCTGGGTTCTTTTATCTATTTTAATCGCTCAAACAAGTGTACACACACACATGCACACGCGCGCACACACACACGCGCGCACACACAGCAGGGGTCAGAGGCCACCAGTCCTTGTTTGTTCACTGGAGTGAGACTTGCTTAATGAGTTTTTGAATCCAACATGTTTTAAATTTGCAGCCAAGAGTTATTCTACATACAAAATGCACAAATAGAGAACACACACACACACACACACACACACACACAGGTGCACACAGATCTCACAAAGGCATTCATGGAGCAAAGAATCTGTCCATGTCTCAAGTCCATGTCAAAGATATCCATTTATAGATGAATCTTTTTGCGTTATGCGTATGTGATATAATAAACGGCAGATGAAATTATTCCTTTTACGCAAGCTGATTAGTATAAGTAGAAATCAAGCTGATGAAACACTGAGAGCGTATTTTATATGTTCAACTGGAAGACCTAATTAATGAATGTGATGTGAAACATCAGTACAGCTTTACATATTCACACAGCTTGTTATCCATGATTCCACTCTGACTTCAGAGCTAATGTTTGTGACTAGACTTTGAGTTCAAACCTTACAAGTCATGCCTCGACTGACTTCAATGCTCATGTGTGTGACTCGACTCTGACCACAAATCATATGATTTGTGACTCGTTATTCGTGACTTGATGCTACTGTCAAAGCTTATGATGTGGACTCGACTCCGAATTCAAAGTTATGATTTGTGACTAGACTCTGACTTTAATACTTATTGTTCATGAATCAAGTCGGACTTCAAAACTCATGACTGGTTATTCAATTTTAACTTCAAAGCTTATGATTTGTGACTCAACTCTGACTTCAGAGCTTATGATTTATGACTTGATTGAATGTAAAGCATATGATTCATGACTCAACTGAATTTCGAAGCTTCTGATGTAGACTCGACTCTGAATGTAAAGCATATGATTCGTGACTCAACTCTGACTTCAAAGCTTTTTATTTGTGACTCGACTCTTGCTTCAGAGCTCATGATCTGTGAGATGACTCAAAGCTCATGATTCATAACTTGACTGCCTTCAAAGCTTATGATAAAAAAAAAAAACTTATGTTTTGTTACTTTAAAGTCAATGATTCCAAGGCATATGATTCATGACTGAAGTCTGATTTCAAAGCTTATGATTTGGGACTCAACTCTGACTTCAAAGCTTGTGATTCATGACTTGACTCTGCCTTCAACGCTTATGAGTCATTACTTGACTCTGCCTTCAAAGCTTATGATTCATTACATGACTTTGCCTTCAAAGTTTATGATTCATTACTCGACCCTGCCTTCAAAGTTTATGATTCATAACTTGACTCTGCCTTCAAAGCATATGATTCAGGACTTGACTTTGGCTTTAAAGCTGATGTTTGCAACTCGACTCATGATTCATGACTAGATAGACTTGAAATTTTCATACATGACTCGACTCTGACTTCAAAGCTTATGATCGGGACTAGACACTGACCTCAAAGCTTATGACTTGCACTCATCTTGGACTCACTCACTCGTATGAGTTAACTCGGACTGCGGCCAGAAAAAAACAAACAAACACAAAACTATTCAGGCTAGATTAAAGCTTGGGACTCAGTAAACACTTCACTGCTTTAAAAGACTCTTTAAGTACACTGTGTAAGAAGGATGCGATAAGAGTGTGTGTCTGTTTATGAGGACAAAGAGAATGTGTATACATAGGACGTGTGTATGCATTTGAATATTCTGGTAGCTGCATTATTGATGCCACTGACAAGATGTGCTACACCTCTGAACATGATTTTACTTATAGCTGTAGCTTTGTCAATAAATCAATATCAATATCATCGGTCCAAACCTCAAAAACGGTCCAAACCTCAATAGTATAATATTTTCTATCTATATTACATGAACAAGCGAGACAAAACGCATGTGTGAATTTCTGAATCAACAAATCGCTCTGAACTGTTCTCAAAAAGCTGTCAAAGCAGTCGCTGCTGTGTGTGCTCTCATATAATTTTGTGAGTGGGTGTGCGAGTGTGTGAATTTGGCAAGAGGCAGAACAGAGTAATGGAATGCTTGGAAAAGAGGAGGGGAAATAAATAATAAAGGAAATAAAGACGGTTTTGATTGGCTTCAGACAGAGCAAGAGCTCCTCTTTGTGGTCACCTGGATCGTAACACAAGGTTGAGTTTAAGCCACATTTTCTATGATGTCATGTTTTTTGGGTGTGTGTGTGTGTGTGTGTGTATTGTGTATACGCATGTTAAAAAGGACAGAGGCGTCAGCAAGCATCCGAGTGTTCTTTGTCTCTTATACAGGAAGTCACAAAGGGAGTGAAAGGAGACATGGTGCGTCCATACTGTTATTTTTTGTGTGTGTTTTTTTTTCCTCAATTGTTTTTACAATCCACTGGTTATGTGCAACACTGCTAGTAGACTAGACTTTTAACATTCGTGTCACGTGGTCCGATCACAAAAGCATTTAACATTCACACGTGATATTGTCATGTGTCTTAAACGTTGCTTCACAGACCACAAGGTTGCCAAACCTGCCTAAATCAACCCATTGTTACTTTTAACCCTCTGTCTAAGTACACCGGCAGAACAGAAATCGACTTATCTGACATTTTCAATCAGTATCAACAAATGAATTATTTTATCACTGCAAGTCTGTGATAAGATTAGTCAGGACACTGTTGGGTTTCTGTGTCTAGAGTACCGTAACTCTTCGTTTAGCTGCTGGTGAGCAGGGTGAAGGGAAATGGGAGGAGTGTGAGTGTGAGCCAACCTAACATTGGTAGAGAGATAAAACAGACAGCAGAACTAAGGCTTTTTTGATAGTAAAACACTGTATATAACTGCCAAAATCCATTTCTAAGATTTAGATTTATGCTAATTCTTAAAGCTCTGAGTGTCTACTTTCATGTGAGCCATTAACCACTACTGTGGAGTGTAACATCACAAATAAATTCATTGCTGAACATGTTCACCACCAAAAAAGGCACAAATTCCATTTTTTTCTCTTCTCATAATGCTAGCTAATGCCAAAACCTAACAAAATGTTTCTATTTACTGATCAGACCACATTTTCTTATTAAACTGTCAGATCCATCGAGAAAAAATAAGCTGTGCTCATACTACCCGGCTGCTCATCTGACTGCACTGCGTTTTGTGATTTCGATCAAATAAGCCCTCTTAGTGGGTTTCTATCACTCACACAAATGAAAAGCAGTAGGTAAAAATTTATGGATGTTTTACGGAACCAGAGTACATTGAAAAGCCCCGTTATGGCCACCTCTATTCAAGAATACAAATTGTGACAGCCTGACAGGACTTGTGAATGGGGAGCCAAGAAAATAAAATTAAGTAGTTGCGTAACCCAATTCTGAATACAAGCAACTTTCCCCTCGCAAATATTGATATCCCTGCTGAAAATAGAATTTATAATGGTTTTAATGGTTATAATGGGAATTGTATTGGTTTTAATGGAAACTGTAATGGTCCATGTGGGTTTCTACTGGTAATTTGTTGTCTTCTATTGGTGGCATGTTATGTCTGGTGGATACCATTACGGAGCGGTAATGGCAATGCCTTTAATGGTTAGCTGATGGATTGTAATGGTATTTGTAGTGGAAACCATTGTTTGTGATGGTTTCTATTGTTTTTCTATTCTATTTCTATTCAGAGTGTAATTTTTTAAATATTTGCTCAATAAAAACATATATTTCTTAATATATTCCATGTAAACCATAAGAAATCTGTGTCTGACCTCTATCAAAAAAAAAAAAAAGAATTTTCATATCACTACTTCAGCCAGGTCAAAATGACCCATATACATTTCCTATGGAAACTGACTTAACATGGTATTCCATAAAACATCTGGGTTAACCCTGTTCCCTGAGATGTTGCGTCACACTTGATGCTTTGGGAATGCCCCCGGCGGAAACGATGTCTGAATACCTGTGAAATCACACCAATCCGATTGGCCTGCCTCAGTCAGTTGATGAAGTAGAAACACGTCATGAAGACTACATAAGGCATTCACAAACTATGACATTCAGCTTCTATTTGTTTGAAGGAAGACACAATTTGCAGGCATGGCAAAGTATGGCCAACGAGATGCAACATCTTGTTCCCTTCTCAGGGAGGAGGGTTACACACGTAATCCAGACATTCCCTTTCCAAGGGAACGCTACGTTGTGTCACGCTTGACGCTTTGGGAACGAGAATACCCACTATGTCGAAACATGTCTGTCAAAAAATGTCTGTAAAGTATATATGCACAAAAACACTATTTGAACAAACATAGAATGTCTCATCTTACAACATACCCTCAGATAATGCCTTAGAGGAAACCTCACCCTCAGGTCTGCTTGAATGAGCCCCTGTAGAATCCCAGGACCTCAGTTACTTGTTCTACTGGCAATATTTATACCACAAAAGAATAGACACGTATTAGAGTGTAGGCTTCCTTATGGATAAAGCTCTAGTATTGAAAACGTTCTCACAAAATTGGTTGAGAGACATCTAGGAGTTGGTACCCCATCAGGGGCCAGACTTATAGCCTACACTGCCTCAACAGAACTATGCTGTCTGAAACCCATACTCGGAGTTGGTCAAAGCAGAGCTACCAGCAGCAGACTTTACAGGTTTTGACGAATCCCTTGTTCTGAAAACAGAGCTATCGGGAAAGAGGCATGGCCCCAACCTCTCCATTCCCCAGGCCTCAGCCCATACCTCGGTAGGATGTCTGTCTTCAACAATATTCCCCCTTTAGATATGAGAAGAAATATTTCCTGTGAAATATCCTGCATTCATACCAACCCTAACAGACTCGACTAAAAGGAAGGGGGTGTATGCGGGAGTGTGTGACATTTAGATCTTATCGTGATAAATCAGTACTCGAACTGAATGTACAATACAATAGTATGTGCATAACATTCTGAAACCACACGTATGATGAGCCCGGTTTCAGGTAACGTAATCTAAGCTCACCTACACTCCAAAAGACCTACCTAGAAGCCTTAGGCTGGATGACCCGTCAAGGTCAAGCCTGCCCTTTACCTCTAAGACCCCTCAGGCAACCTAAAATACGGCTTCCTGTGGTAGGGACTTTCCCCTTCAATATGAGAAAAATATTCTCTCTGAAATATGTGGCTTTAACGTCGATGCTGGAAAAAGCAACTTTAGATAAGTGTCCAAACTGGATAAAACATCCAGAACCGCACATAAGAGAGCACGGTTTACAGAACACAATCTAAGCCAGCTAACGTCCCTCATCGCTTTTGCCCCTTAATGAGCTTGTGACCACCTAAACAGCAACTATATAACATAAATTCTGCTGAGAAGCGTTTTTAAAAAACCCATCACCTGAGTTACTGAGTTTAACTAACGCTAATCGTACCATGATGAGAAGCAACACGTATTAGAGCATACACTTCCCCATGGACAAACCTCAGCACTAAACATATAGTCAGCCGTTAAGTAGCCACACCCCCAGTCTGCCTGTGAAATGTCTCGTAGCCCCCGCACCTCAGTGACAGGGTCTAACTGATGCTATCCGCACCATGAAGTGAAGCAACACGTATTTAGAGCGTACACTTCCCCGTGGGCGAATTTGAAGCGTTTGTAGAATCCACAGCACTGTCCTGTTAGTCAGCGGGTCCCACTACGCTACTAGAATCACAATGTGAAAGAGATGCGTAATAGAGCGTACAACTTCCCCGGGATAATAAATGCTCCCCTTTTAAATATGAGAAGAAAT
Source organism: Ictalurus furcatus (assembly GCF_023375685.1). NCBI lineage: Eukaryota > Metazoa > Chordata > Actinopteri > Siluriformes > Ictaluridae > Ictalurus > Ictalurus furcatus. The sequence continues at coordinate 11,162,788 of NC_071283.1, forward strand.
ATTGCCTCAGAAATATTCTGCATTCATAACAGCCCAACAGACTCGACTGAATAGAGGGGAATCTGGATGCAACAATTTTCAGATCTTATCGTGACAAATCAATACTCGAACTGAATGTGCAAACAATAAACTGAGCACAATACACTGAAACTGCACGTATAATGAGCACAGTCTCAGCTGCATTCCAGCACACTGGCAGACCCAACCCAGACTTTTTTTTTAAGTGAAAGTATAAGTTTGTTACCCTGCCCAGATCAGATGCCCTACAGAAATACTGGGGACAAGAACAACCTCAAAGTCCCAGATACCCCACTTCATTAGCCCCTTGGGACTACTTCCTCCTAGTGATTAGAACAGTCCTCAGATCCATTCTCGCACCTCTGGAGAACTGGGATCGCGGCTATCCGGACCCCCTACCTCTGCATAGGGGAAGGCGGGCAGCCACACTAGCTTTCAGGGGCATTCAATAAAAACACTTTGTCTCTCTCTTTTATTCCCGACAAATTAAGCCACAAATGCCTCTCTGCGACCACCAAAGAAGCCATAGATTGGTTGATGGCACCGGCTGTCTTCGTCGTGGCATGGAGGGACAAATCTGTGGCTCGGCAGAGCTCCGCAAGTGTCTTGGGACCAATATCCTCGTCGCTATTGAGCTTGTTTAGCAGGTCAGCTTGATAAGCTTGAAGCACAGCCATAGTATGTAGCAGCCTGCCCTGCTGCCACATAAGCCTTGCCCACTAACTGTGAGGACACCCTGCATGGCTTCATAGGCAAGGCTGGCCCCTTTAAGTGTGCTACCGTGCTGAAAGAAAGCGTCTCTTCAGCCCGCGACAGCACACTGTAATGGTACGTTTTCCCCCCCAGGATGGAAGCATAATTTGCCATTGTGGGGTTAAAAACTCGACTGGAGTACGGTTTTTCCCATGATCTCAACACCTCCGCGTGGAGCTCGGGGAAAAAAGGGGAGCTTCTTGAGGAGGGAGGATTTCTTACCACTGGTGAGGAAGCACTCATCCAGTCTACCACAAGGTGCCTCCTCCTCAGCTGGCCATTCTATTTTCAACTTCTCCACAGCCCTATCCACAACCTCTAGCAGCTCTTTATAGGATTCAGAGAGCCTCACAGGTTGTGCTTTCTCCTCCATCTCCTCAGAGGTGGAGGCGACGGGATTTACCAGTTCCAGGAGAGAAACTGCATTGTGAGCTCCCACTGAGACTGGAGATTTGGGACTGGAGATTCGGAACTGGAGGAAAGAGCAAGTCATCACATATAGTACACAGACATGCGCTTCCTGAAAACAAAGAAGCTGAATGATGTAGTTTGTACCTTATATGTCTTCATGACACGTTTCTACTTCATTACCTGACCGAGGCAGGCCCATCGGATTGGAGTGATTTCACAGGCATTCAGACGCCATTTCCACCAGGGGGCATTCCCAAAGCGTCAAGCGTGACTCAATGTAGAGTTCCCTTGGAAAGGGAATTCAATGGATTACTCAAAAATCTGTTGGCATTTGTCTCTGAGCCAAGAATTTGCCTCAGACAACAGTCACATGAAATCAGTTGTCACAGCAACAGCATATATATATGTACAGTAGTAGTAAATTTGTTCAGAGTTAGCTCAGAAAAAAATGAAATTGCGTTTGAATAAAATTAAATGACATCTTTTGCACTGCATATGTACTAGGTAACTGAACAAATACACGTTTGATAAATTAAAACATTTGTATATCATCCATTTTTAAATAATTTTACAAGACACTTAAGAAAACCATTGAATCATTTTGACCAACTTTATGCATTTGTGTAGGTTTTTTGGTTCATGCATTCTAGAGTTGAAAATGCTACCACCAACTCTAGGATTCAACTCTGGTAAAATATTTAAGACTGACATGTAACACAAACTCTGAGCAAAGTTCTATTTGTGAAGGTTTCTGCAGCACACTGATGATATGTATTGTCTCCTATCGATTTTGCCTGAAGGACTTTTGGCCCAGCGGTACTCCATTTTGCTGGAGCTGCAGCAAATATCAAACTAGCAAATAGCCTAGCGACGAGTACTGTAAGTGAGGGTGATGCGAACTTCAGAAAAACACCTGCACATTTCTAATATTGATATCCAAGAAAGAAAGAAAAAAGGAGAACAAATATGACTTGAAACCAGCTTTTATTTTTTCTTTCCGGCTGCTCCAAACAGCATGACGTCAGTATCAACTGAATGATTTATATCGACGGAAAATTCAGCATAGTAAGGAATGTTCCCCCCCCCCCCCCTGTTATTTCTGCTTGCTGTGCAGCTCTCAGCTGTCCCTGATGAATGAACTGAGAGAGAGAAAGAGAGAGGTTTGAATGTATGCTTCTGTATCATTTTGTTTAATCCTCTCATACGATAAATGCCACGAGTTTAGCATTCATCATAATGTCAGGTATGAATAATTAAGTGAAGTGCCTTTATTTTGGTAAATAACAAATGCTGGTGTCATGTTTTATCATAAATTACGTACAGCAAGCTAATGTTTATGCATTTGTTGGTGCTATCTGTGTGACATTTAGTAAAATCAGGACATTCAAGGAATTTTTCATGCTGTATATTTTATTATATCACAGCGCTGCTGAATTCTCGAATCCGATTCTTCGGACGATCGATTCATATTTAAAGATAGCAGCTCATTTTCAGGGTTTTGTATGGCAGATGCTCAACAATATATGGTATAAACATACATAATGCATAATCAGTGATATGGTGAAGCTTAGAGATGTTTATGTAACATTTTTGGAAGGAGTCTGCAGTATCAGGTTAAAATTTCCCTCTACGCACAAACGTCTTCAGGACGTCGAAACATAGCAAGCTGCATGTTATTTATTTATTTATTTATTTATTTATTTATTTATTTATTTAAATTGTTAGTATAACTTCAAGAGAGTGGAAAAAAGGGAGACTCGTGAAGGAATGGCTGGTTATAGCTGCTATAGTGTAAGTGATAACAGGTATCGACTTGTTTTGGGGGTGTTGCACAACATAAAAGGTAACTACTAACGTATTTTTTTTTTTTTTTTTTTTTAAAGCATGACATGTTGCTCTTTAATAATTAAAAATAATTCTTGTGTTGAAAAACTGCTGTGGTATACGAAAAATAAAATACTTCTGGGATTTGTAAATCTTTTCCTGTAACAGCATGTTTTATTCCTCACATAATGCATAATTGTATTATCTCAGAATTCATTAGTGTAAATGAGTACAACATGAGGTTGCAAAGCAAATACAGCTAATGATCTCTATATGTATGTGTGTGTCTATTGGAACATTTAATGCTAATTAAAATACTAATTACAATACTAAACAAAGAGTGTGTTTCTTTAAGCTTTAATAGGAAAACATGAAAGCTCTGTAGCTGTAGATCTTTTAGTATTTCAGTATTTCATTTTAAGTATCATACTGGTTTGAACACAATATTGTTTTTTGTTTTTTTATATACTTTATATACAGTATATTGTATTTTTTCATGGATACATTAATCATGGATACATATCCAATCTCGAGCATGATAAACTGAATGGTTTGGATCCAGTTTGAACACTTTGGACCCAGTTTAAGTTTAATCCTGGACCATTCAAGATTTCCTCTGGAGCACTGCTTAGAAATTAATAAATTTGAATAAGATTCCAATTTTTGCATTTTAATTTAGCTTTATTTTGCTATTATACCTTGATGAATATGATTCTTCTGAATCCACAGCATTTTAGCCATCTTTTCTGTCAGTTTATTACATACTTTCACTGGGCTGGTGTGTACATGGAAGCATTTTCAAATCTCCTTTTGTGTAATGGAGATATTTTTGAAAATTGCCTTTGTGTGGACAGGATGTTTTTTGTTGTTGTTGTTGTTGTTGTTGTTTTTTAAAATGGTGCAGTAACAACCATGTTTAAAAAAATTATCCATATACGTATGTATGGACAGGTCTGCTGTCCAAATCCTGATATTAAATCTTGTTCAAACTGAAAGTACCAGAAGGCACTAAAAAACCCAAACCAACAGATTTATCACCTTAAGCACTCGTTCTTATCGAACCCTGTCACGGCAACACCTGACCATCCACAGGTCGCAGTTTTTCAGAGACTGTCCTCCATTTTGTGGCTGTGTGTGCGCTGTGTGTGGCTCCAGATGGCTGCTGTCCCTCTCTCTCACTTGTCACAGGAGGGCTGTAAGCAGAGGCTCAGGGCTCTAATTTCTACATTCTGAAGGAGCGATGAAGATCGGAAAAGAGTCATTACACCAAAAAAAAAGTGTTTGGAAGTCAATTCACATCCGCTGTGAAGGGAAGGAAATGAGAGGGTCAGACACAGAGAGAGATTGCAGAAAGAAAAAGGCAGCAAGCAGATGTTTGCCATCATCACCGAAATGTCACAAGTGGATGTGTTGTGGAAAAGTGTGTGTGTGGAAGTATGAACGTCTGTGGCACGTACTGAATATTCACGATCTTTGTACAGTTGCAGGTGCGCCACTATGCTTTCATTTCACCGTGTCCTGCGTTTAATGAATATGCATGAGAATGAGCCAGAGACGATGCGTTCACTGTCCCTGTATTATCGTGTGTTTTAATTCTGGCTTTGCCCTTTTTACAACATGCTGCCTGTTTTATGAGCATCTTGCTGATTATTTTCCCATGTTTGTGTTTGTATAATCATGAATTTGTGTTTAGTTGACCTTCTGTTTAAATCCCACACTGTAGGGACCTAGAGCTTTTAATATTTATTACAGTTTACATGCAATTCCTTGAGATCAGATTAAATGATTAAATGACATTCTTAAACAGGATTTAGTTCCGCTCCACTAATTTGATTGGTCGAGCGGCGTTCCAAGAGTGCTTATACTGTATTTAGTATTAGCGACAGTATTAGAGTTAGCGACATCTTCAGCGGACATGGCAAACGCTACAATTTTTATTGATATAATTTTTGAACTTAAAATATGAAAGCTCGTCAGATAAAGATGAAAAGGAAGAAGGGAAGCCATTTTCACCAGATGCATTTTTAACAGGAAGGTACAAATCAAAGTGAGAGTAGCTTCTTTGGGATCTATTTCCACTAGCGGAGCAAAAATAAACAAAATATTTGGCCATATTGTGTCCAAAATATCAGTTATATAGAAGCAATATCACACTCACAGCTGTGCAGTTATTCTGTACATCAGCACGGTTGTGATTAGCTGCAGCACTTGCCATGGAACGAGCATTTCTAGCTGTAATTGCAGCCGATAAGCACTCCAGATGTCTGCTATCCAAACCTCAGTTGACATCAAGCCCCCACCCACATGTACAGTCAGAATTTTACTAAAGATCACATGGACAAGCCAGAAGGCTATTGGAAAAATGTTTTGTGGATGGATGAGACCAAAGTAGAACTTCGTGGTTTAAACAAGTTTAAATGAGAAGCATTATGTTTGGAGAACGGAAAACACTGCATTCCAGCATAAGAACTTTATCCCATCTGTGAAACATGGTGGTGGTAGTATCATGGTTTTGTGCCTGTTTAACTGCACCTGGTCCAGGACGACTTGTCTTCATTGATGGAACAATGAATTCTGAATTATCAGCAAAATCTAAAGGAAAATATCAGGACATCTGTTCATGAACTGAATCTCAAGAGAAAGTGGGTCATGCAGCAAGTCAATGACCCCAAGCACACAAATCGTTATACCAAAGCAGTTCATGTGAGGAAACCCACCAACATCCCAGAGTTGAAGCTGTTCTGTACTGAGGAACGGGCTAAAATTCCTCCCAGCCGATGTGCAGGACTGATCAACAGTTACCGAAAACGTTTAGTTACAGTTATTGCTGCACAAGGGGGTCACACCAGATACTGAAAGCAAAGGTTCACAGATACATTGTAGACTCTAGTTCTGTCTTGTATTTAGACTTCCCTTCTAGGTTAGCTGTATATATTTTTTAGACTGTTTTATATATGTTTTGTAGACCCTAACTCTGTGCTAGTCATGTACTAACGGCAGACTCTGGAACTGTTCTAGCCTTTTATATAGAGGATTTCTGGTCTATGCTAACCTTGTTCTTTGTAGACAACAATGTCCTAGTGATGTACTGTAGCTTGTAGACTCTAACTATATTCCAGCGTTTTATTTTGTAGAGTCCTGCCCTATGCTAGCTTTCTACTTTTTGAATTCCTTCTGTGTTATAGCCTTGTAGTTTTTGTTCTACGCTAGCCTTTTTACTTTCCAGCTGTGCTTGTTTGCATTTAGTAGACTCTTGCTCTGTGCTACTCTTGTACTTTGCAGTCTTAAGTTCTATACTTGTCTTGTATTCTGTTTATGCTAGCTCTATGCTAGTCTTATGCTTGTTTATGCTAGCTCTATGCTAATCTTATGCGTGTATACTCTTTAGTTCTGTTCCAGGCTGTTACGTTGTAGATTTCTATTCTTTGCCAGGTTTTCAACTTGAAGATTCTTGCATTCTGCTCGTCTTGCACTCTGTAGACTTTATCTATATAGCTGTGTTTTACCTTTTACATTCTAGTTCTACGCTAGCCTTGTGTTTTGTAGACTGTCTCTCTGCTACTCTTGCATTCAGTCAGATTTAATAACGATGATCTTTCTCCCTTCACTTTAATATTGCCGTTATCCCTCGTAATGCATTCACTCCGCTTTGTTAATCCATTACAAATAGTCTGTTTGCCAGTGATTGAAACGATTGGTGAGTATATAAAGATGAATGGCACTATAATCGGATTTAACAAGCTCTTTCTCTGTGCTTGTTCAGTCGATGAGACTTTAGCCTGACATTTCTACAGTGTAAAACCAGATAAAAAAAAAAAACTGAAGCTGCTCTCAAATATTAGAAGTAGATTATGAATTGTTTTAAATGTGCATGTGTCTACACGCATGTAAGTATGAGTCTGCAAACGTTGATTAGCTAACTCGTAAAAGAAAACCGCATGTTAAAAATCCACTCCATGGCCCGCAGGCTCAAGATGTTCTGTCAGCTGTTCCTCAGCAGCCTAATTTGTTCTCTTGTCCTATGCGGGCCCTTTTGCTCGACAGTGGAATACATCAATCTTAAACCTGGCTTCTGTGTGAAATTCCTCTTTAATGGCTTTTTACATTCTCTTACAATTATAATGTAGCTAGAAAAGCAGGCAGGGAATGTGAAACATGCATTAGGGTTCAGAGGTGATGAAAGGTATCATAGAGTGCAGTAACTGACTTCTCTCATGTGTGGCAATTACAGCTGAATGTGAATGATGTGGGGGCTTGACGACGTGAGAGAAATGGGTTAGTTGGTTTCTAGCCTTTGTGTCATGGGGCTGCTTTTTCAGAGTTGGTGAGTTAAGTCTAACTGTTATGTCAATATTTATGTGGGGGAAGGTTATGCGTATACAAAGTCAGGTTAAAGGTGATGGTTTAAGCTCCAAATTCAGAGTATGCACATCACATGGAGGATTTCTCAGAGGTTTTTTTTTTTTTTTTTTTTGGTGATTGTTGTGGCCAAAACGGCTTGGTTTTGATGCAGCTTTTGTGAGTTTTCGTTTTGTGTGATTTCTTTTTTTTATTTTTTTTTGCAGAAAAAGTCTTCCACAGTGATGTTTGTTGGTAAATGGAACCTTTTCGGTGTACTCATGTTTAGGGATGCACCGAAATGAAAATTCTTGGCCGAAGCCGAATACCGAACACGTTTTTCCACGTTTTTTCCATTTATTTTGCCATTTTTTTCACCATTACATGAATTAAATAGTCAAAATATGCCTTTTACTATTTTGTCTTGCTTTTCAAAGAAAAAAATCAATTACAAAAACTACAATTTCAAAATATTTATTTAACACTGAACATTTTTTTTTTCATTCCAGCAGGCATAGGCTACCAACAAGGCACAATATAACTTTAAATAAATAAATTAGTAAAATAAAAATATTTTTATGTGGTCATCTTTGAGCCCCCTTGAATAGCCTATGTTAGGCCTATAACTGACTGTTGAAAGAATGGAACACTCTGTAGCCTACAACAAAAAAGTGCATTAAAAAGTGCATTGACAAGAGTGCAAAAAATGGTTCTATTCGGTTCTTTACGGCTGATTATATTGGAGATATATACCGCTCGCGTCCCTGTACACCTCGCGGAGTATTATAGAAGATATAGTATATTTAGATACGTTGTTAATGTTATGGTCCTTGATAGATTTAGTTAGTTTCAACTTTAGATTAGTTCATTTAAAACCGCTGGTTTTTCCGCTCCCAGTCCATAGTACTAGTTCATGTTTCTTGTTTTGGGTTTTGACCCTGTTTTCTGTGACCGCGACTTTGATTCCTGCTTTGCCCTGTTTATGCCTGTTTGCCGATCGCCCGAGCCTTTGCTTGTCTTGACTATGTTTTTTGGATTACGATTTGGATTTATCTGCCTGCCCTTAAATAAATACGTCTTCACCTGCACCTGCTTCCATACTATACTCCCTTACGTCTCGCGACGTGACAGAATACTGCGGAAAAGAAACAAAACAAATGCACATGTCCACAGTAAACAATGTCACGGTTGTCAACATCCGAAGAGCATGCGCTCGCTGAGCACATATGCACGTAGATCGTGCATGCGCGCGCCCCCTCATTTCTCCCAGTGTGCTGCCGAAAGTGGAGGTCGTGACATTCGCGCGTCTCACTCTGGTTGCTAGGCTATTTGGTCGCGTCATCAAACACGTCATTGTTCGGTCAAATTTAAAAAATCTGTGGTAATTTTGAAAAATTGCAAGCTCTACATGACTCTACATGATTTTGCATTCATTTCTGTGATTGCAAAATCCTGGAGGGACTGACTGAGGTGGCCTGGTTTTCTTGAATAACACTACTGGACATGGGGTCCAGACCAATGTCTTTAAACGCAAGCACTTGGTTTTCTGTCAAAAAAAAAATCATAAATAGGAAAGAAAGTATGAAAATGAATGGAAGTTACTGAATGAGGAACTAGAGAGGTTTTTTTCCCCCTTCGTTTTGTTTTGATTTGCTTTGCATGGAAGCCCGTTTTTGCCGCGTTGAAAAATAATTGTAAAAGAGGACATTGCGACTTTATATCTTTACATCTCCCAATCCTGTCATTTGTTTCTCACAATTACGAGTTTACATATCACAATTCTGACTTTTTTTCTCTCTCGCAATTTAGACTTTGTTAGAGTTTGTCTCTCGCAGTTTAGACAATGTAAATTTTACATTTAGTTACTTATGAAGAATGCATCAACAAAGCATCAGCGATTCTCCATAAATAGGCTAACACTCATCAGCTAGTCAAGACAAGGAAAACCAGATGCCAACCTGTGCTTGTTACCCGAAGTTAGTCAGGTATATTTCAGCTACTGTGTCAAGTGGATGTCTAAATTGCGTGTAAAAATGGCAGAATTGTGGGATGTAAACTCGTAGTTGCGAGAAATAATGTCAAAATTGTGCAATATGAACTCGCAAATGTGAAGAAAAAAAAAGTCAGAATTGTGAGATGTTTACTCAAAATTGCGAGAAAAAAACTCTGAAACAAGTGTCCATAGCTTTGTTTGTATTTTTGCTGTCAAAATGTAATAAACCTCATTATTTGACAGTTAATCAAATAGCACTTGATCTAGCACATCCTGTTATTTTCATTATTTTTATGAAGCCACAAGATACTAATTGATCGTAATGTGTGCACAGGATGCAGACTATTTAATAACGCTTTTAATTAGATGTTTTGAGTCACTGAAGTAATGAAGTGATGCCAATGTTTTTGATTCATTCGAAAAAAAAAGTTCACAAAAAGTAATCCTACCATTTATCCAAAGGCATGAGTCTTTAAGATGTTGTTGATGTGATGCACAGTTGATGCGATAATAAACATAATTATGTTCTTTTCCAGATCCAGGAAGGCTCATGGCATCCATGACTTCTCTTCTATCTATCTTCTCACTTCTTCTTGCACACTGTTCTTTATTAAATATATAATTAAAGTGATATGCTTCTAGAAATGATCATTATTTGTTTCTGACTTTTCCATAGTGCACTAAGACAAGCGATACATCAAAGAAATAACGGATTAGGACTTTACCTTCCAGGACTAGCCAATTAGAATGTTTTTGTTTTTTTTCCCCCCCTTATCACTCAAACAAGCCCCGCCCCTTTTTGTGTTCCCTTCCTCTTGCTCTCTCTCTTTCTCTCTCTTTCTGGAGGTTGTTTTATGCTAACTCTTGTGTCTTCTTACTAACCAAACAGCTTCAAGTTCTTCCAGTTTGATTTGTACTTTTTTGTGTTGTAGTTTTCCTTACCTTTTGTGTCCATTTGAAATGACTAACATTGTGTCATTCACGGAATGTCGGACCATCTGTTGTTTTCTCTACTTAACTTGCGTACTTACATACTAACCTCTTAAAAAAATTGTCATTCTTTTAATTGACAAACCAATCAATGAAGACATTATATATTTTAATATATACAAATTTAATCATTTGGATTATTCGCTTTATTTGAAAATAATTTCAAAAATACTTTATTTTATTCAGTTTAATATATATATATATATATATATATATATATATATATATATATATATATATATATATATATTATACACACACACAGTACTGTGCAAAATTCTTACATACAAAGAAATGCTGTAGGGGCAAAGATGCCTTCAAATATAATGAAATTAAATGTTTCTATATGTAAAAAAAACTATAAAGAGCAATAAGCATTAATAACTGGAACTACTAATTAGTGCAGTTATATAAGGAAATGAGCTGTACATTTGAGTGAACCAGCCACGGCTCTTCTGGAGACTTTGACTGTCACACTTGCTTCTTATTTATGCAGCAAAATCCAGCAGCCTTCATTCTTATTTATTTTTTTCTTTTTTTTTTTTCTTTCTGAAAAGTGGTCTGTTACATAATATGCTGCTTCCTTTACTGACATACAAACATTTATCTGTAACATTTAATTTTGTGCTATGAAAACTAATGTTTGGAAATCTAAAATGTTTTTGTACTGACTTTCAAATGTAGAAGTCATAAAATAAAAATCTGTAACATAGTTTGTACTTAACCAAAATCGGTTGCCTAAGGCTTTTGCGCAGTACTGTATATGTAATTAAACACCGGTTGGCCTACAACCATCTATTTTCAAAATCATTTACCAGCCGAGATACGTCTCCACTAAAGAGACAAAACTAAATGACCTTTATTGAATTCACGGTTTGTCACTGCTATTTTTTTTTTCTTCCCCCTCCCCTATTTTCTCCTAAAGCACTCAGGCATTGGACACGCTATGGTAAACAAACTGCATTATATGGTAGATATCATTCTAATTGTCTTCTACTTTGGTTTGCCCTGGATTTCCGTTTCCTCTTTCTATTCTGTTTGCTTTTACTGACTACACAAACTCCCGTCGGTCTCAAGGTAGCCACAAAAAAGTTAAATATCCACATTTTATTTCATTTTCTTCCACCTTTATTATAATAGCTGTGCTCTGCTTTTCATCCACCTAGGACCCTTTTTTTTTTTTTTTACTATTTTTATTTTTATTTATTTATTTTTTTTTGCATTTCATCTGCTTCCCTTAAGTGTGTGCGATTTAAATATATGCATTTTTTTATATAAATATTTGCAAAATTAAGAGTCTTTTCTGTAGATTTCCTTTTCTCATATTTTTCTCCTTTTTGTTTTCTCAGCAAAAATAATACTAATAATAATTCTAGCAATAATTACAATTAATTTACATAATAAAAATGATCATGTATGATGACTCTAATGGCTGGCAGTAAGACTAACACATAATTGAGTGCAAAGGTTTGTACACCCTTAGAATCTCTAGTTGTGCATAAGATTTATTTAATGATTAATTATGTATATAGATATGTTGGTTTGTTTTCAGTTTTCTGACATAATCCACAATGCCACTTATCTGCCTGCTGACTACCTGCTGATATAGGGTTTAGTCCTGTACTTAATGCTAGCGATGCAGCAGAGCTTTAATCGTTTAGTCTGTCCCAGTTCTCATAGTTCATTTTAATATAGCAGTCAGTGCCATTGTGCTTGTCATCTCATTCTTGTTGTATAGCAAGTGTCCAATGTTTGCTGTTTCCAGCAAGGATTTCTCTTGAGTATGACACTGAACATTACAAGAAAATTCTGAATGAGACAAGAAGCTTAAATTGTACGACTATACAATGGCTATGTTTTAAAAGGCTGAGAGGAAATGCCGGTAATGTAATGACATATTCCATGTTAATCCATAGAAGTATACAATATTGAACTATTTTCTAATGAATTATCCTTTTTTTAACTGCATACTATAAAGACTATACTTGCTGTTAAATTATCATTAATTAACATGACCAAAAACGTCTTGCAATATAATAATTTTTGAAAATTATTCATTTCTTGACTTATTTCTTGAGTCATACGTGTCATACGTTAACCCTGCAGTTTAACTCAAATTTTCATTTACAATCAAAAGAGCTAGAATCTATTAACAGGAAATATTTTGTAAAATCATGATCAAATATAGAAAGTAATATTTCACATCCATAAATCTTGCTTTCTTACTGCGTGGCATCAGATTCATGACATGATCTTGTCTATTATCGCTAACCCTAACACAAAACTCTTTACCTGGCCTTATTTACTCCTGCATGCAAGCGAATTTCCTCAAAATTCTTTTGACAATCAGCTACATAACATCCAGTTATGTATGTATATGTAAATGTATATACATATTTAATGCACATGTATATACATTAGGCGTATACAGTATATCTACATGACTGCAACTTTATTTATTTTCTTTCCCATTATTGGACAAGAACCGCTAAAACAAATAATGACTTCATTGTATCTTGCTAAAGAAAATGAAAAAAAAAATAATAAAAGAAGTTCGAGGGAAAGAACTTTTTTTTTACAGCCAAGTGCACTCATTTGCACACAGCATGAGGTTTAATCAGTAGGACTGTTGGTGAAAAAAATTGCATTTGTGCTCTATTCTGTAAGAGGGCCTCTTTTCAAACTGCATTCATATGCAATTATTGTGCTTTAAGAGATATTTAAGCAGTGGATCAAATAGTTATAGTAACACTTAGAATGCTTAGTGTTTACTGTAATAACAAAAGTCCTTCCCTCTTTCTTCTATTTTTCTTTAACTTAAACATAGCATTCAAAATTTTTTATTTGATTTATTTTTAATCATTACGTGCATTTTTTTAAATTATTTTTTACATTGTTGTGTTTTGTGTAGCATGGATTTACTTATTTTTATATTACCTTTACCCATCTCTATCCCGGGAGGGTGTCTGTGTTGCCCAAGCCGAGGACGTTTCGGCTTGCACGAGTGTTTGGATTCGAGTTCTTTGGGTTCATTTCTGTCACTTTGCCTTATGATTAACCCCCATAACCAACTAAACATCTGTGTTTATGTTCTTTTCTGGTGCAGTGGTGTGTTCTGTAGTTTTATTTTGACACCCTTCTCCCATTGCTACTGAGTGGTTTTAGTAGTCCTTTTCTTTGGTGTGAGGCCTTTGTTGGTTTTGTTTTGGTTGCATGGCTTTTTCTCCACCATACTAGCATTTTGTTTTGGATGGATTGCTGTCTTTCATTATTAACCACAGAAAACCCCTTATCACCAAAACAACTTGAGATTTCTGACGAACCCGATCTGATTTTCAAATCAAATCGTAGAGGATTTCTCCAATTGACTACTCCAGTTGTGTTTCTTCTAATTTTTACTAAATTTACTAAAACCTAAATCTGTTACTAATACAGTTGTTTGAACCAGACCTTTGTTATAACTGTACTAACAACCATTTTTGTGTCTGACTCTCCCTTACTTACTAAAGTACTAACCGATTTCCCTCATACCCAATACCTCAACACTTATACATATTTTCCCATTTAAAGTCCCCCTTGGCCCATATCTTGTTCACCTCCTTCTCTATTCAAAGCCCCTAGTTTTATTTACAGATTTAGGGATCCACTTTGATTTTTTTTTACTTTCGAATGATGTTGGAATCACACTTTACTCGGCTCTGGAATACCATCTGTCTTTCCTAAATCTGAGGAGAAACTGCGGATTGTCATCAAGCTGCCAGCCACCTGTGCAAAGATTCATGGCTAAAAATGGGCCTTCCACCAAATGTGTGCCAATTTACACCAATGTACGCCAAGGTACACTAATGTACACTGATGTATACTGATGTACACCAGTGTACATCAGTGTTCACCAATGTACATCAATGCCGATGTACATTGATGTATATTGATGTACACCAGTGTACAGTATGCCAATGTTCATACGGCAATATATGCCAGTCTACCAATATACACCAATATATGCCAGTGTACATTGATGTACTCAGTTGTACACTAATGTATGTCAGTGTACACCAATGTACAGCAGTTTACTCCCATGTACATCAGTGTACACCAATGTGCACCACTGTATACTGATTTACAACAATCTACACCAATGTACACTCAATTATGTCACTGTACACCAATGTAAAATAATGTACAATGATGTACATCAATGTACGTCACATACACTAATGTACAAATTTAATTTGCATTACTTTGAAAGTGTAGCTTCTTTTATTGATTAATTGTAAGCTATGTAACTTACCGTTTGGCCTCTTTTTGTCCAACTTAGTGTCAGTCAAAGGTAAGTGGAATGGACGCGGTGTGTTTTCAAAATCTGTTTCAGGGGTTAAAGAAGATGGATTTAGTTTGGTTAGTGCTGCATTAGTGGAATGGCTGAAGTTTAAAAATTATTTCTTGACTACCATAGATATATGGACATTTATCATTATAAGATTTAGGATTTAGTCAACAATGTGTGGACAGTACCGTTTCATTTGATACAGGGACGGACAAATCGATAGCTAAGGTGCTAGTTAACACTGCTCATTCCGAATCCCATGACCCTGTGAGCTAAACATATAATCCATGGTGCTGTCTGGCTGATAGTAGAAAGATTTCTTGGATTAATTAGCATGCACAGATGACACAATATTTTCTCTGTGTGTGCGCGCATATGTATATAAACTGTCCATTTAAACCTGAATGAGCATGATGTTAGGTAACTGCTAGAAGATATCTTTAGTTTACTCTCTTAAAGCAAATTCCACTTCTTTGGATATGCGTGGGCGGTCAGAATTTCTCTAGCATACAAATGAAAAAGGCACCTGAGGCAAGTTCTAGCCTACTGTGTCTGACTTCGGTGAGCTTTACAGCTCTTAAACCTGGCTGGAGAGAGATAAGAAGACTATGGACATATTTTAAGTCCTAGGGGGATGAGGTTTGTTTAAAATTTTCTAAGGGTGCGTTCGCATGTGTCTGTTTCAATCAAACCTTGGTGTGTTTTCCTCTTTGGCACTGTTTTTTAAGTAGGTAAGAACACTTTGGTGTAATCACACTTGGGTGTGGACCAAACAAAAAGAAAAACAGCCCAAGACCATCTAAGTAAATAAACTTCCAAGTGAACTCTAGTGGAGATTCAACCCTGTATTAAACCAACTGTCAGAAGTGAACCAAATGCGGTATGTATTTCAGGTTGTGTGAGGTTTTTTTTTTTTTTTTTTTTTTGGTAGATTCGAGCTAGGCGCAAATTGAGCCAAAGGTCTGAGCTGAAGCGCTGCAGAGACGCCATGTGTTCTGGATATTTGGCCTAGCAACCAAAAAGAGCAAATAAACACTGGATGCGATGCATTGTTTTTAAACTAGTTATTTAAAGAACTATCTATTCATTTATTTTGCTTTTGTGCTGTCTTCTCTAAGTTTAGGTGATTTTTGTGATTGCTATGCATATTTTAATAAGCTTAATTATGTGTGGTGGGAAACACATCCACAACAGATAGCACACAAAATAAAATGGTCATATTTACTCTCATTCATAAAACAGCAAAACGGACTAATAGGTGTGAAAGCGCCCTAAGAACACAGAATTAGTAGGAATCTGAAGTCTCAAGGTTAAACACCTAATGTAAACGGTGTTTCAGGGATCCATTAGACATTCCACCAAATTATTTGCCATAGGAGAGAAGTATTGTATTTTCACTCTAGAGTACAGACTTGGCAGGCAGTCATTTTTAAAATGCTAATCTTCTCCTTTCGCTCAGCATGATCAAAAGCAAAACCATTATAAGAGATTTATAAAAGGTGTGTGTGTGTGTGGTGTAGCATTTCTGGAGTTCAATAAAAGAGATAGATTTTCTCCTTGATTCACTGGGTTGTAGCCTTATGCTTTCTTTCTTTTTTTTTCCCTACCATCACTTAACTGGAATCTGTTATCACCCGGCTGGTCTGCTGAAATGAAACGTTTTGGCGTCATTTTGGACACTCTCGACAACGTTATGATTACTGCGAAAGCAGTTAGTCAGTCACAGGCTATTCTAGACTAGAAGAATGGCCTGTCAGCTCACTTTTAATGTATATAAAGTAGGTTCTGCAAACTTGCTGAGACCAATGCATCAGTATAAAATAATTACCTCAGAACTGACAGGAGATCAATTTCCCCATATATATCAGAATAGGCTCATGACAGCAAGATGGAGAATTTTAGTCCATGCGCCTTTGCAGTGTCTTCCAGCAGATCTATGGGGGACTAGGGAGGAATTATACGACTAGTTTTCTGCAGCTGTAGTTCTGTGCTGTTAGGATTCAAAATAACTAGAAGGAAACGGAAGGAGTGGGTGAGGGGAGGAGTAGGAAGAGAGTGGGGGAGAAGTAAGTAAGGTCTTGCCAGCAAAAAAAAAAAAAAAAAATAGTGAAAGAAGGAGTTTGGAAAGAGAGTCAGGGAGAAAATGATGAAGAAAAAAAATAGAAGTCTGATTTCATATTGAAGATTCATCAGTGTTTCCTCACTCAGAAGCTTTTCTCTATAATTCTCTTTTAACGTTTCTCAGGATTTGACACACTCTTTCTTTCTCAATCTCTCTATTTTCTTTTTTTTTCTTCTTCTTTCACAACCTTTCCTTTTTCGCTCTCCTTTTTCTGTCTTTGCTCGAGTTACGTTGTCTGATGCTTTAGAGGTGTGCCTTGTATCATTAAGCAACAGAAATTTCCTAACAGAAAAGGGATTTTTACTGACAATAGTCAAATTAAATGCATGACTATTTGGCAACACTTCCGTATGGTTAATGAAGCCTACATAAGCTCTTTATGAAAAGTGGCATATAAATAAAAATCAGTCATTAAAGAGTCATGTCATTGAAATAAATTGTCATAACATGAAAGTAGGTTTATTTGGACTGTCAAAAGTAAAGTAAAATACATTTCTGTTTGGAAACACTTTATTAGGGTGCTGTTCATATGACTAAATGAAGCCTACATAAGCACTTTATAACATACAGTTGACATATAAAAACTGTCATCAAGCTGTCATGCTCTTGCTTTAAATCTTCACAACAGAGAAGTGAGTTTAATTTTATTAACTATATATATATATATATATATATATATATATATATATATATATATATATATATATATATATATATATAAACATCACTATGGTTTCATGCCATTGTCATAAATTGTAAACAATGAAGTGAGTTTATTATTATTATTTTTTAATAATAGTTATTTATAAATAGTAATATTAAAGGCACTTTATTTAACGGTCAGGGGAAATGTTCATGAGCCTGTCATTACATCACTATAGATGTGTCATAACTTTGTTAACAAAAATTAGTCTGTTAATGTAAATGTTACAACTTGGCAACAAAATTGACCAAAGCAGTCTTTGTCAGCTGATATGTCTTGTAAACTGGTTAAGTAGGTTTATGTCAGTTGTCATGAAGGGCTTATATAGCACTTGTGTCAAGTAGCTGTATTCACATCGCCTCCTGAGGAAGGTCTTACCAGATATTTTATGGCTCAAACTATTACTTTATTACAATGGTACCTACATTGGACCTTCAAAACATTCATTTGCATTCAAAACTATTACAAAGCCCAGTTCCATTTCATAAGCATACTTATTTACGAAGCCCATATGCCAGCCAAATGAATCATTTCTGCATTTCTAACACTTTTATGATATATGATATGTATACCTTCGATGTATAACTTTCCCAATGTCATGAATCATGAATGTCATGAACATGTGCTGTTATTAACACTAATAACATTCAAGATAAAGATAATAAATTACAGGAAAAATCTTGATCTGTCGACCCATAATGCTAATTGAGAGATAGTCTGAAGTCACCTCACAAGTTTGGCATAAACCTTTCATAATTTCTCTAGCCTTGCTTTATTTATGCAATGCCTATGGATGCATTATAAAGCCCCTATGTAGGTCCCCATCAAATCAAGTATCACTATATATGTTTTATCCTTGTTACAGTCAAAAGACATAAAAATAAAGCATGTTTAACATGAGTATAATTATTATGACTAGGACTCGATGTCATTAGTGACTTCTGAGCTACATAGTCAAACATGCAATTCTCTAGCTATTTGGCCAACATCCTCCATAGCAAAAGTTTGTATTTGGCATGCATTTAAAATATAGCCACAAATTCTCCTGATACTTTTCTCCTAGATGTGAGATTATGATGCAAGAACCTGAAACCCAAGCTGAGCCTCGAATCTCTGCTGGAGTCTACTCTGAGCATCCTAGTCTCTGCTGGTGTATCCATTACTGTTTTGCCAGATAGAGTATCAAATGCTAAGTATAGGCCTAATCATTAAAAAAAAAGTTGTCATCTTATATATATATATAGATATAAGGAAATTCAATGACCTTGACATGACATATTTTCCACATTATAAGATGCCTCCTAAAATCTGTCTGCTAATGATATCAGTGCGCTATTATATATGTTATTCACTGTGTAAGTTTTAGCTGAATGTCTCTTGGCAGTGTTTAGAATATACGTGACAAAAATGAATAATATGCCAAGCACAGTATATGATTGGTTCATTGGTGGTGGGGGAAGGGTTCTTGCTTCTCAGGAGGTGCTACATGTTAATGCCTGGTTATGAAAAGTAAAAGGCATCTATGGGTTGCTTGTACATACATTTCGCAATACTTTTACGAATCGTAAAATCATAAACGAGTAGCAACAACTCAAAATTTCTCTTCACGTCAGCCTTGAGGTACTATATGCTAATGGAAATAGTTTTACGTGTCGTCAATTCATACTCGAGTATACGTAGCAACTTGTTTGCCCCGCCCACTCGGCTCTTTAGTTACGCCCACCGGAATGTTGCAGTACTGAGAGGATTTAGTCATACCCTTAAGTAACCGTGCATGTTAATGGGATATCCTTAGATTTGTAAATGTGGCTGGCAAGAAAGTTTGCAATTGTAACATGAACATAAACATGTAGCTGTATTAGAGCAAGGAAAATAAATGCGGAATTTGTTGGTTGTGTATGGAAGCGAGCACTAACCTCCCTGTTCCCCCTTTTTCAGCTGGATCTCTCGCACAGGTGGCTGGCAGCTGGCTGACGTGCCCCTTGTTAACGATTCACATGTTCTAACGATGGAGGCCAGGCCACAAACAAGCTGTGCCAACATCATCAAAATGTCACCAGCATTGTGGTGGCTCTCTCCGAGCACAGGCGTAATTGCCAAACAGTGTTTACCGCCTGGACCGTAAAGCTCTTGCCCTAAACCACACAACAGAGCATAATCCATAATCGAAAGTCATTTCTATGCTAGAACCGAGAGAACACATGGTGTACGTTGTGATGTTATATTCTCGACCATTCTTGATTTGTGTTCACTAAAAGATGGCAAGTTTTCCCTTTTGCGTTATGAATCTATGAACACGACCATTATATTTGTTCCTGTATATTTATTAGCATCATGGTTCTCCAAGGACAATTTACATAACGACTATATAAAGGAACTCGAAACAGCGCCCTTCCATGCATAAAGCAAACCCCTTCGGCTCAACTCGAGTTCCCTGTAGACTCTCTCACTCTCATAGCAGACATAAAAATGCGTTGCCCTGTTTCCGAGGGAAGTACGGAAGACGAAACCAAAATTGTATGAATGAAAAGAAAAGAAACACTGGGGGAAAAAAGCACACGAACGCTCAGCAGGAGTTTCTCTAAAGTACAGCTGTTGAAGGCCCATCCAAACATCTCTCAAATTCTCAAGGAGAATATTCTAACAAAACCTGTTATTATGCATGTGTATGAAGTGTGGCTGTCTCCATTTTAGAGTAGATTATTGTTTTCAGATTTTGTCCATGAATAAAAGGGCAGACAGGAAGGTAATTATAGTCCAAACATTTCTCAAACCTTGTTTTTGTAGTGTTGAATCTCATAAGCAATTGGAACTTGAGCTGCAGACAGCTGCAGCTGTAGACGGCTTGACTGCAAGTTAATATTTTTCATTCAAGTTGAATTGGAAGGTGTAAAAGCAAGTTTAACTGCAAAGAACACACATGCAATTAACTGCAACACAAGGATGTGTTTGCCAAGGATTAGGCTTAGAAGTATGATGGAAAAGGGAAAAAAAAAAAAAAGGCCAAAGAAGAAGTGAAAAAATACAGAAAATGCAAATACATTGGCACATTTCAGCTGCTTCTAGCCAAGCAGACACATTTGATCCAACTGTGCTGATTTCTTCACAGCAGATGCCATATTAAACCCTGGAGCACTCGACGCTTCCTCCGGCCAGCGCTATTAGGGTAATTAAACGCAAAATGCTATCTGGCTGCAAATCCTGCACAAACCAGGCCTTTGGCATTCATGTGGGAGATGTATCCCCGGCAAAAAACCAATTACCAAAAACACAGAAATGCTTTCATTGACCAACATTCTCTCCTCATTATTGAGCCAACTCAAGGTCACAAATTCAATTAAATAAAGCTGTTCCGACACATCGGGAAATGGTGCGTCTACATGCAGTTGTACTGCATTGAAGACTTCAAAGGAACAGAACTAGATGATGTCTCTCTCTCTCTCTCTCTCTCTCTCTCTCTCCCTCTCTCTCTCTCTGTCTTTGTGGTGCTGTTTTCCCATTTTTTGGTGTGCCATAGAAGTTGAAATTGGAAGGTGAAGATATACCCTCCTATAACACTTCCTATGAACGTCATATTTTTAATGAACTATGGACACATTTGTATCATATTATAATGCATTCATAAGGCATTATACAGTGTTAAAATTATATGTGTAAAATTCCATTTTTATTATAATTTTTTTTATTATTATGCATTATGTATTGTTAACATGTTGCAATATAAGTAGTGTTCATATAATACATTATAACAAATTCTGCAACTTTACAACATACAATGCTTGCATCTTTACAATGTATTGCACAACTTTACAACTTGCATCATACTACAAAACTTTACACCATACTGCATAACTTTACAACTTAACATACTACATAACTTTACAACTTAACAACATACTACAAAACTTTACACCATACTGCATAACTTTACAACTTACAACATACTACAAAATTTTACAACTTAACATACTACAAAACTTTAAACCATACTGCATAATTTACAACTTACAACATACTACAAAACTTTACACCATACTGCATAACTTTACAACATACTACAAAACTTTACAACTTAACAACATCCTACAAAACTTTACAACATACTGCATA
Source organism: Ictalurus furcatus (assembly GCF_023375685.1). NCBI lineage: Eukaryota > Metazoa > Chordata > Actinopteri > Siluriformes > Ictaluridae > Ictalurus > Ictalurus furcatus. The sequence goes on from NC_071283.1 coordinate 11,184,377, forward strand.
ACTTTACATCTTACAACATACTACAAAACTTGGCAACATACTGCACAACTTTACAACTTACAACATCCTACAAAACTTTACAAATTAACAACATTCTACCAAACTTTACAACATACTGCATAACTTTACAACTTAACAACATACTACAAAACTTTACACCATACTGTAGCACTTTACAACTTTATAATATTGCACAACTTTACAACATTGTATAAAACTTTACGACATACTACAAAACATTACAACATAAAGTTTTTGTCTGTTTGTTTGTTTTTACAAAACAGTTACCTCTCTGGTATTATTCATTTCAAGATCAAGACTGCTTTTGTTATGCTTTATGCAAAAGTGCTTGGTTTCTTTGTTCTTGATTTTATCATGTGTTATGAATATAGCCATCTATCTATCTAGCTAAATAGCTAGCTAAATTGCAAACAATTTCCATGAATTATTTTAATGATGTGTATAATGCCGTATGACTGCATTACACCATGATATGGATGTGTTCATAGTTCATTACAACTATGATGTTTATAGAAATAGTTACCGGTAATACTGTGAGAAATAAAACCTTCATAAAGCCTTTGATTTAACAAACATTTTGACAAATACAACTTATAAGCTATTATAATAATATATATCTTAATAATCTATACTCAGGAGATTGCACTCTCTTTTGGTATTGTAAAAGTTAAAAGCACCACTTGTTATGCATTATGTCAATTAAAAAAACAAACAAACAAACAAACAAACAAACAAACAAAATATATATATATATATATATATATATATATATATTATAACACTGCCTTTTTATAAATAGGTAAAATAAAGTATATAAAGTCTTAAGAATGGCTCATAACAGGTTTTAGGTCATTAAACATATGGGCTTCATGGGAATTGTTACAATACACTTATAGTGGCACTGTAATATTTTTGCAGATAGAAGAAAGTATACCGTTAGTTGAGAATGAGAGGTACTGAAAAGAACTTCTACTTATAGCTAGAGTTTATAAGGCCGCATGTTTTTGTCATGACAATTACTACTGTAGCTCAGTGTCATTCTGGTATGCCATAGCATTACGGTATGCCGTAATATGACATAGCTAGCAAGTGATGCTAACAGCTAAACAGAAGTGATTCCAAAATGTATTCTGCAATGTCTCCTGAACTTAGCACTTGGTGGTAAAAATGTCATGAACATACTCTTGCAAATATTTGTCTTATATGATGTTTATGAACACTTGTAATGTCAAGACACACTCTAAATTGGATTGAGTTTGGTTTTGATTGACATGTCACATTCTCAGCATTATGTGACTTTACATACTAAAAGTACCATGAGCTATAAAGTTAGCCAGTCCATAAAGTGTCACAAGGCAACTTATGTCACTTGACTTAATGTAGTATTACGTATGTCAGCATCAAAGTTAAATAAAGTAGTGTTGAGCCTAGTGAAATAAACCTTTATAAATATTGACATCGTTGTCACAAAAGGCTTATGTAGGTCTCATGCAGCCCTATAAACACTACGATTTATATCAAGTTACCAAGTAAAGTTTTGCAGAAATTGAATTAGTTGTGTAGATTAACAGTCAGATTAAGGTGAATGGGCCGTTGCAGCTGTACTCTATAGAAACCTCCACTGCCTTGAGCCTCGCCAAATCGAACATTACGGAAACAATACAGGGTAGACGACTACTCAAGTTCTAACCAGTGTTTAATGCAGCTTCTTCCTTTCCTCCATTTCTTCTTTCCTCCTCTTTCTCTGGGGAATTCTCTCGCTCTTTCTCTCTCACTCTTTCTCTGATGGGCCGTGCCCAATAACAGGTGACCATATCAGTGGATGGCATTTTGACCACCACTGGTTACACACAGGAGGACTATACCATGTTGGGCTCAGATGATTTCTTCTACATCGGTGGGAGTCCGAACACCGCTGACCTTCCAGGATCACCGGTCAGCAACAACTTCATGGGATGCCTTAAAGACGTAAGTGTGTCTGTGGTGACATTTCAACTGTGTGGTTTTTTTGCTTGTTTGTTTGCTTGTATTTTTAGTTGGTTTTAAAGTGTGGTCTGACATTTCTTCAGTTCCCCTCTCACAACTTTTAGTTCCTACCTGATTTACTGTTTGATGCTCTAAAACAGAAGAACTTATGGTTTCATCTTAACTTGTCATATACGATCTCTCAGTAAATGTCTATAAAGACAGTATGGAGGAAATAAAAACAGGGTGTCCTGAAAGTCTCCATATATAGGGGACTACGTATGCCAGCACCACGTCGGTTGTGCCTTCATCAGTGGATGTTCATGGACGTCCACTTCTTGGTTGGTCCGCAACACTTCCAGTCTTTTTTGAATTTGTTAATAAGTTTGGCAACAGTGTTATGTGTGATGTACTTGCCATGTTTCCTGCCAAAGTCCATTGTGCCCTTGCGTCAGCTTCCTGATCCAGCCGTGAGAATGATTTCAATATGTTCTATATAATGTATGAACAATTTTGTATGTTCAAATATGTTCTATATAATGTATGAACAAAGTACGAACAATTTTGGAAGACATTTTGCAAAAAAAGTGTTAATTTCCCCATGTATGGAGACTTTGGGACACACTGTAAAGATCGTTGGTGTGTCTGGTAAATTGGCTTGCTTTGCTAATCTGCTCTTAACATGTAAACGTAAATACATTTTATACAAAACGGATGTGAATAAATCAAATAGCAGGCTGTAGAATATATATTCTGGCTACTACCATTTTTGATTGGAACTATTAAAAAAATGCTGAGACAAGCTACAAATGACAAACAACTTGTTTCTGTTGACATAAGCAGCTAGTGTGTTGTTTTTTTTGTTTTTTTTTGCCATTTGCTAGTTGCTTGTGTATTATTTTACACACCATTATCTTTCTCAAGGTGCACTGATGGGGACAATAGGTTCTGACTGCTGTTCCCCTCTTTATTTACAATCGTACGGATTGTGTGCGTGTGCTTGTGTTTTAATTTAAACCTAATTCCAGTTTAGATGCTAAGCTAGATATGCCATCCTGACACGGAAATTAAAAATTGATTTCTTCGTTGGCTCCAGCACTGCGTACTTGTCTGTGTCTCCTTGTCTGTGCCCACAAAAATGTGCTACCTGCCAAAATGAACTCAGTTTACAGAAGTGCACTGCCTTTAATTAATCAGAAATGTGGTGTTGAAGCAGCCAGCATGGTTTCACATATTTTACACAGTTTATTAATAACTCTGGTGGTTAGAGTGACACGAGAATAGAGTCAACTGTAGCACGAGAAGTCATGTATTTACTTGTCAAGGCTGATTTTGGATGTTTCTCATTATTTCTTATAGTTGATAGTTTTTGATTTTGGTTGTTGTGCAATTCATCCTTAAAGATGGTGAACTTTGATTGATTTCCGCTTAACCAACTGAGGGACACAAGATGAAAGAGGTGTTAGTTTGATCCATTACTGAGTATTATATATCCGTTGTTTGCGGAATTTAAGATCGAGACCAGAGCATTAAAGCATGCTGTAATTTACTTTGGTCCAGTACAACAGTTGTCCTCAAGAGTCAACACTGCACAACTGATTCAATATTAATTAGCTGATGGGGTTACAGGTCTCTAAAGCCCAGTGTTTGGGAATCCCAGTGCAATACTACCTTATGTAATAGTGCTGACTCCAGTCCTGAATTGAGCCCAAGTGTATTCATTTAATTGGCCAGCTTGACCATGGTGTTTTAACATCAGGCAGCCCAGAAAGTGTCAACAAAAATATCTATGGCATTTGGCAGATGCCATTATATATAGGAGCTTACATATATCTTATTTATACAACTGAGCAGTCGCGAGTTAAGGGCGTTGCTCAAGAGGGATGCATTGGCAGCTTGGTAGTCCTGGGATTTGAATTCATGACCTTCTGGTCAGCAGTCCAATGTCTTATTGGCCCCTTATGATGTCAGTTTGATGTCACAATTTAATGTTTATAGCAGCTGATGTCTAGTCAATAAACCTTATTAATAAATGTTTGAATAGCTTTGTGTCAATCATCATGAATAGCCTATGTAGGTGCTAGATGTATAAAACAACCTGTATGTGTAAAGGAATGTAAATGCATTATGCAGAATGAACATACCGTAGAACAGTGGTTTTCAAAGTGGGGGCCGCCTCCCACGAGTATGTTTTCTCTTTCTCACTCTCAGACAACCCACACAACACACACAATCAATTCCTAATGTAATGTAATGTAAAGCTGTAACATGTAATTATTAATAAAAAGAGGGGGATATATTCACAAGTCTGTATTTTTAACGTGTTTTAAAGACATCTTGCAAAAGGGGGGCATCGGTCAAATGTTAATGGCATAGTGCGCCCTTGCCCTGGAAAAGTTTGGGAACTCCTGGCGTAGAATATATTCTCACCAGGACAAATATAAATATTAAGCTCACTATTAGTTTTTAGGATGTGTGCCATAAAGACTGCACTGGGAACTGTTAAGTTTTTATTTTCAGAGCTGTCAGATATGAAGCTTGTGGGAAGACCACAAGCATTTACTGTTAATTCATTCATCTTTAGTACTTGCATGATCCAGGTTATGGTGGCTTAAATTAGGCTTAATTTAGGTTGAAATTCATCTGGTTTGTTTATATTTTGGGAAATTGAACCAAATTTGTTAGAAAATATTGTGGGAAGGTACACGTAAAAATATTAACTGCGTGAGCAGGATTAAAAAAAAAACCTGCATACATTTCTAGTTGAGAACAATTATGGACTCAAGTGATGTAGCTGATTTTGAGGAAATGTCCGAGCCAGAATTGGCCGATCATGTTGACAGTGCTAGCACTTTGTAACTCTATTTTTATTTTTATTTTCTGTGTTTTTGGAGGTACAGTATAGTGGTAAGGTTCATACTTAATACAAAGTAAAATAAAGAAAACAAAACCTTCAAGTTTAGGCCACGCCCAATTTGGGTTTAAGTCCCAATACCGATATGGATATTTGGAGCACTAAACATTCTTAAGTGTCATGCAGCTCCGTAAACACTACCATTGCCGTGAGTGATATATAAATTTGATCAATTGTGTGCATACAGATAAAGATTTTTTTTTATAAACCTGTGTTGTTTGCAATCGTAACTGTCAATTGTAACTGTACTCTATCGAAATCTCCATCATTCCAATTGTACTGAAAACAATACAGCGTGGATGACTACATTGAGCCCTTTTCTAATTCCTTGACCAGCTGGACCAGGTGTACAGTTTAGCTTTGTTTAGTTTAGTGTTTACTGTGCACTAACACAACTGATTTGGTTAATTATGAACCTTCATGAGGCTAATTTCGAGAAGGGAGGATATTAAATAACCAATCAAAGACTGCATTGCATATCCCTGCTGGAGTGTGCTCAAAGCGATGAAACTAGTCCAGCAACACTGATGTAGTCAATTCAAAGTTTTCAGAAGTTTTAAGAAGTCTGAATATGGTCATGCATGGATGGCTTCTGTCTTTGCTTCTTATCATCATTTTGAAAGACTTGCTTATGCAAACAAGAATTCCCACTGAAGCAAGCCGTTGTCTCTCCAATATAAATGGTCCCCTTCAGGCGTTGAATTATAATTAGGTATTATTTACAGTTAAAGCCTATGAGGATTATTAAGAGTTTTTATGGCAGCAATAACTTTGTGCATGACTTTGGGGGGGAAAAAATGGAAAATCTCATTATGTGTATGGTCATGAAATTTATTTTCTTTTTATTTTTAATATGGAATAATAATCAACAATAAAGTTGAGTCACTGATCCATGCTGCACCGCCCGTATGATATAATAACATTTATGACTTTCCATCTGTGGCAGTCATAAATCAGAGGTTCACTGTGATCTAATGATCTGTTTGTGATTCATAAGCCAGGCACTTTTATCCAAAGTGGCTTACAATTGAGAGAGGATCCAACCCAAATATAGAGCTGAGCACTTGTCACAAATTCCCCCTCTCAGATTGTGCTATGGCTCCCAGCGTGAATAGCACTGCTTTTGTGCTTCATGTTTGTTTACATCATGTGGGGTTTTGTTGATATCACAATGCATGATACATGTCTTTGTCATTTTCACCTGTTTTCAATTCCTCCCTTCATTAGTTTGTGGTTCTTAAGCCCCGGGGTTTCATTGTCTCAAGATCTTTTTTAACGTTAAATCTGAATATCCTAGTTCCTTGTTTCCTGGTTTTGACTTGGATCCCCCCCTGTTTGCTTCTGTCTGCCTGTTATTTGACTCCTGCTTCAAATTCTGAAAATGATTTGTGGAAAGCCCTTTTTGATTGTTGTGTTTTTTATTTGCAAATTTCCCCTCTTCTTGGAATTGGTTTGTTACCTAAATGTGTGCACCTGTACTGTGTTTACTCAGTTAGTTTGTCTATGTATACCCTGTTTTTTTTTTTTTTTTTTGGGGGGGGGTCTTAGTGTTCATCGTTTAGACCTTTGGCAGTTTTATTATTCTGAATATGGATCATAATAATAAAGCACGCACTAAATGTTCTGCCTCAGTGAACATTACACCTTCTAATCAATAGTTAAGTGCCATAATCAATATGCCAAAGAATCCAGTTTCTTCTTATAGACCCAGTTTACTTTATTATCCCTAAAGTTAATTGTGCATTGTTCAAAGAGAGTATACAAAATATTCTGCACTTTTGATACAATGTCTCTGGGATAATAAGCTCTACTGCATCCTATGCCTGATCATACAAGAATTCAAATCCAAAAATATTACCTATATAATAACTGTAAAGTACCTGTTGTACACTCTAGAGAATACTATTGAGGTAAATACCCTATCTAGTTACCCCCAGCTCTATTATTGGAAACCCTTCTTCATTCCAGCTGAAATCTGTTTACCGCCACCTACAGGTTGTATACAAGAACAATGACTTCAAGCTGGAGCTGTCCCGGTTGGCCATCGAGCGCGATCCAAAGATCAGTCTCCACGGTGACCTGGTGTTCCGCTGCGAGGACGTAGCAGCGCTCGACCCCGTGACCTTCGAGACACCCGAGTCGTACATCGCACTCCCGCGCTGGGACACCAAAAAGACGAGTTCCATCTCTTTCGACTTCCGGACGACGGAACCCAGCGGCCTGCTTCTCTTCAGTCATGGCAAGCCACAGGGCAATAAAGAGCAACGTCATGGGCGTGAGCTGAAAACTGACTATTTTGCCATGGAACTGCTGGAGGGCTTCTTGTACCTGCTCATGGACATGGGCTCCGGTAGCATCAAGCTCAAAGCCAGCAATAAGAAGGTCAATGACGGGGAGTGGTGTCACGTTGACTTTCAGAGGGAGGGGAGAAAAGGTGAGTAGACAGGAGATCTAGAGGTATGGTAGGTGAGAAAGTTGCATTTTACTGCTGCTTTTTCCACTTTTATGGTATGATTGCAAATGCACACACAGCCCTATAGACGTACCTGCCTGACTCTAAATAACTTTTTAATAGACAATAAAAAGAGCATCATAACTCTCACTGATACACCCAGACAGCTGCAGAGATCTCTTCTGAGAGCCACTTGTGCTTCTCTAACCACACACACTCTTGCACCTGTAATGTAATTAGCACATATTCATGTTTAATGGTGCACGAGTTCTCAAGTCTTCGACAATGCTTGAAAAAAAACCAATAATCTTTTTGGAATACCGCTCTGTGACAAATTGACTGTGCTCTCGATCATATTCAGACATCAGCCATGTTGCTTTTAATAGTTTTATATTAATGCACTCCTTCTAATACGTTATTGTTTCTATAGTAACAACTTACACAGGGACTTGTGTGGAGGATGCTCCAAGTAAACAGATTCAAAATGTGTAGAAATGTGGATATGGTGAAGTTCATTTAGCATTTTTGGAAGGAGTCTCCAGCGTCAGTGCTTTGTAACAGTCAGTAGGTTTTCCTCCATGGGAAAGTCTTCAGGATTGAGGGCTTTGTGGTTTCTCTGTGACGTGACAAGCTGGTTTTTAAAAAATTTTTGGTCTTATTCTTGTTTTTGTCTGTTAAGTAACTGTTACTTACTTAAATTTAGCTGAATATAATGTTTTACTGGTGCTGTCCCACAAATTGGGTCACATGGAAGCTAAACACCAGAAACACCCAATTTAACCCCAGTTTAACCAAATTCATGGAAAAGTATTCTTAAAATTCCTATTCGCTTTTAGACTATTAGTCTGTTAATGATTCTAACATACTGGTAATCTGCATTAAATGATTAAAAAACCCCAAAAAACTACATACAAATTGGAATGTATTTTGAAATACATTGGTTTGTACTTTGTTTTGTGTCTGTTCTAAAACGTATCACAGGAACTCATCATTAATCAGTTTTGGATGTTGTATTCTTTAGAAATTGAAGAGAGATAAGAGAAACGGCCAATATCCAATTTGACTCCCGCTAATGAAAGTCTTTTAAAATGCACCAGGTTTTATCTTTTAATATTATACACAGTATGTAAATATTACAGTTGCTTGGGACATGGGATTTCTATTCTTTCTATACCGCTCTCTCTCTCCTTTCCCAGGCTCCATTTCAGTGAACAGCCGCACCATGCCCTTTAACTCCAACGAGGGCAGTGAGATTCTCGATCTGGACAGTGACATGTATCTAGGTGGACTTCCTGAGTCTCGCCAGGACCTCATCCTTCCCCCCGAGGTGTGGACGGCGTTGCTCAACTATGGTTACGTGGGCTGCGTGCGTGACCTTTTTATCGACGGAAAGAGCCGCGATGTCCGCCGCTTGGCCGAGATCCAGAGCGCTCCGGGGGTCAGCAGCTTCTGCACCCGGGAGCTCCAGAAGAGGTGCAGCAGCACCCCGTGTGGAAACGGAGGACTCTGCAAGGAGGGCTGGAACCGTTATATATGTGACTGCACAGGCACCGGATACCTGGGTAGCAACTGCGAGATAGGTGTGGGGTTCTTTAAATCCGTTTATTTGCTTATTTAATCCATTCTTAGACAGATGTGTTAAAATATTAAACATAAATTTGCACTTGGAATAATAATCAGCTGCCCCAGATTTGGCTGTAAGATTAATAACGGAGAGTTTGGCAAATATTCAAACATATGGAATGGTTTTTTTTTTTTAACATTAACTTTGATGGATTCTTTTATCGGTGATTCAGTATTTATTCTAGGAAATAGACTGTACTACTTTCAGTGAAACAGATGGCAGTAGTTCATGTAGTTGATAGATTAATGATGGTGGAAGGTTTTTCTTCACTGTTGTTAGAAGCAGAAGCAGGCTCTTCAGCAAGACTTTCTTGACGAATAATAATTACTTTGATTAATAGTGTGATTGTGAATGCTAATAGTGATTAATAATGATTCAGTTCGGAAAGGGAACTTTACTGTGCAGGTGAACTCGGTGTATTAATGCCGCCTACAGCGGCATGCTCGTCAGTCAGAAATGATTTCCTCTACCCAGTAGCAGACACATGTCAAGAGCCTCGGTTAACGTTCACGTCAAACATTAGATGAATAAATGTGATCTCTGTGACTTTAATTGTGGTTGGTGCCAGACAGTATTTCAGAAACTGCTTGTCTAGTTGGATTTTCATGCCCAGAAAACAACAAAACATCTAGCGAGCAGCAGTTCTTTGAATAGGCGACGTTTTTATGATCTTCACCTGTCCAGTTTTGGTGAATCTGTGCCCATTGTAGCCTCAGATTCCTGCTTTTTACCTGACAGGAGTGGAACTCGATGTGGTTTTCTGCCGTTGTATCTGATCCACCTCAAGTTCCGAGATGCTTTTAATCCTAACCATGGTTGTAAAGAATGGTTATTTGGGTTACTATAGATTTCCTGTCAGCTTGAACAAGCTTGTCTGGTCATTCTCCTCTGACCTCTCTCAGTAACAAGCCTGTAGAACTGCCAGTCGCTGGAATACACCATTTTTGAAGTACACCATTTTTGCAACTTGTATTGCTTGGACATAATATTTGTAAAGCAGATCAGATGTAGCTGTGGCCAAATTCTAGTAAAACAGTCAAAGCCAAAGTAGGAGTTTACTATCTATAAAAATAATAATAATAATAATAATAATAAATTAGCTTGAAACTAACCTCAAACATGAATAAAAAAAAAATGAATGTGTTCACCTTGTCATTTTCTTTACTTTCAGTGATATTAATTGATCAAGGTCACTGTGAAAGTATAACCATGTTACCAAAATTCTACAAATTGAATGATTAATGACAAAACAATAATAATCATTGTATGTAAATGATTAGATTGTCCATAATGTCCTCATTAGCATGTTTGCTTGTTAAACATGTTTTGTGTATTTGCTAATTCTATGCTAAAAACACAGCCCTGTTTTAGAGTCCTATTTAAGAGCAAAATTGCAGGTATTATCAGCTAGTAAACATTGTCGAAAATGTTACTTGAGATGGCACATTTTCCAAACAGTTAAAATGCAAATGTTCTCAGGTTCAATTTTGAAAAATGATGAAATAAAGTTTTCAAGAGTTACAAGGGCTAAACAGCCCTGTAACCAAGGAAGCACCCTTGAGATACTTCCATTCGTGTTTATTTCTTTACTAGTACGTTCATCTTTCTTTACAGGCACAGAGAAGCTGGTGAAGAAATATAGTTTTGTCAAATGTTTAGTAGTGTAATTAATGTAACTCATTGCAACAATTTCTGCGATTTAAGAGATTAGATAAGCAGCGGCGCTTGAAACTGTTCAACGCCGCAGGTGTTTCTTAATGAAGAGTATCCGTTGCGTTCTTGCAGGCAGTTCATTAATCTATAGTGTCAGAAGAAGGATTTTCGAGTGGCCACAGCAGTGAGAAGAGCCGCTCCTAGTTTGACTGAGTACTCTTTTGGGGGCTTCTCGATATCATGATTGATGATGTCGTGTTGGGTTTCATCTCACTATTCCACAAATTAACATTATGAGAGAAATATGAACCTTCGATCGGCACTTGTCCTTGATATTTAAATATTGAATTAGATGCTATCTGCGTAGTTGATGCTACCGGCTGTTCTATTTGGAGAGGCAACATATTCTGCTAAAAATACAGCAGTAGTCATGAGATCAGAGAGGGCACCGAAGCGTCATCTGTACTGCCGCAGCAGAAATGTTAACAGACACACAGAAAATCACTGGAATTGTACGAGTTACAGTCTCGCTTCCTGGTGGGAAATATGAGGACTGGACCATCGTAAAGTAGCCCTGAAGGCAGCAGAGCGATGAGGCATTCTACCACCATCTGTGCAACTGTTAGTGGCACCAGCCGGTGCAAGATGGACCGGGCATGGAGGGTGACAGGAGCCATGGATCCATGGCACTGCAGGCTTTGCTGGCCAAATTGGCTCTTGTCTCTGGAGTAGGAACATATCTTGCTTGACATTTAAGAAATATTTTAAAGCTATTTTAAGCTTTTTAAACACCCAGGGTTACATCATTCTATCAGGCAAGGCTGCTGTGTGCACCCAGTTTTCTATATTTTTACTTTAAAGTAGAGACTAATAGATGCCATTAAGGAAGCCATCATGAAATCTATAGAGCAGCTCTCTTCTCCCATCTAGTGTTGTTTTTGGATATTGCCTCAAGAGCCGAGTAAACGGTGTGTTAGTAAATTAGTGTGTTAGATTTATATGTTTGTGTTCCAGCAAGAATTCCATTTAAAAGTGCACCTCCTTTGCCCTATCTACTCTTACAGAGGCCACAGTGTTGAGCTATGACGGCAGCATGTATCTGAAGATCATCATGCCGAGCACCATGCACACCGAGGCAGAGGATCTGGCCCTGCGCTTTATGTCCCAGCGAGCTTACGGCCTCCTCGTGGCCACCACCTCCAAAGAGTCTGCCGATACGCTCCGTCTGGAGCTGGATGGCGGACGGGTCAAACTGACCGTCAATCTGGGTAAACTTAACCGCCATTATCACTGTCATCCTCATCATTACCCTTCTCTTCTACTCGCAGGGAATTTTCTCTGGGTGTGTGCCCCTATCTCCATCATCTGCCCTCCTCAGGCCTTGAGCCTTTTCCCCACAATCAGTGGTGCATCACTGGGAATGTGCGCTTACTCTCGCCCTGTAACGTTCTAGTTTCAAAACGAGTGTGATTTTGATTGTAGTACATACTTTTGCCAGCAGGTGGAGACCTAGACCGTCTTTACATGCTAACCTTACTGTCTCCATTAGGGCTTTTTGAATCTATTTCACTATTGAAAAACAAAGAAATATTTATGTATTCGTGCTTAGATTTTACTATTGGTAACCGTACTCACATCTCATAAATGTTATTATTATATTTTTAAAATGACAACAACAACAACAACAACAACAACAATAATAATAATAATAATAATAATAATAATGCATTTATTTTCATTTTTAGTTTATTCCTAGCATTGAATGACAGTGGTTATCAGAATCTATTTCTCTCATAAATGCTTTATTTAGCTGTTCTTTATTTTTTATTAATATTATTATTTGTTTATTTATTTGTTTGTATATATATAAGTGCTTTTGCATGTAAGTAGCATGTATTGACTGGATTTTGTTATTGTGTGTTTTTTTTTTATTTATTTGCTTATTTATTTATTTTTATGGTGTTCTCTTGGGCACTATGTAGTGTGTACAGTACACATTAGTATTATATTCACAAAATTCTGGGTGCAAACCTACCACAAATGGATCAACCTGCACTCTCACCCACTGGTGTATATATGTAATTTAACAGCACTGCTAGAGTCATAGGATGTCTTAGGATGGCAGTCTAGAATGGCAGGAACAAGTCAACCTTTTGTTAAACTCCCGAGTATCAAACCTTATTATTAAATTTTGTTCTTCAGATGGGATTTTATTCTTCTAGTTTAACATGGAATTAAATCACTTGTTGTTACAGATGAATTAGTTCGAAGGATACAGTAAAATATCAATAGCTTTTTTTTCTACATAATTTTAAAAAAGCTTTAAAAAAAAACAAGTAAAGAACAAAAGTTTGATTATTTATGATTTTACATGAACAGTTTAAATTTGTTTTGTTCAACAATCAGTGTTTAACATGTCACCTTTCAGTACACAAAGATATTTAGTTAGTTTTTATGGTAAGACTTTCTATGAAAGCCATATGTAGAATGATTAAACAGGTTATAATGCATTCATATGGCATTATACACATTGTTATAATTATTTATGCCAAGGCATTACAGTTTATAATGTTGTGTTATAACACTTTCTGGGTCGACTTAAGTTAGACGGTCATGACAGCTGACTATGTAGCTCACTATTCTTCTAATATGTCCTCTTTTCTTATATAGAACCTAATAAGGTTCTCTTGGTCTACTCTTAGGATTTGTGTGAAAATCTGATGACGTTTTATGTCATATTTATGCAGAAATCTAGAAAATTCCAAAGGGTCCACAAACTTTCAAACACCACTGTATGATACTATTTACCAGGGACAAATAAGATAACTCTGGCGATATCTACTATATATATATATATATATATATATATATATATATATATATATATATATATATATATATATATATATATAAGGCTTCTTAAACCTTAATGTCAAGTTGTCATAACTCCTGACATGTTTCAGTGTCAAGAGACAAGAGACAATGTTCTAGGCACAAGTTTGTGTTACAACACTTTCTGCTTCGACTTATGAAAGAACGTCACGACAGCTGACTATGTAGCTCACTGCACTTGTGGAATGGAGGCTCATAATGGTCAGATGTCGTATGACACATGGATGGAAGTTGGCTTGCGAGATGTTATAACACAACCTTATGTCAGCCTTTGTAACTTCAATCAGGTGGTTATGTCAACTTGAGATCAAAGTCACCTATGATACCATGTGTTTACTTGCCATTCAATTTTGACAGGTGACTCATGTGGTATGTACCTGACACTTATGTCACCTAAGTCACCTCAGATGTACACATTATATATAAATACTTTTTATAGCCGAAGCTAATAGTGGTAATTATTGTGTGTTGGAGACATTGGTGACTGGAAGCCTCAGAAACAAGACGTTACAAGGCAGAGGTGTGCTCACATGCTCTCTCTCTCTCTCTCTCTCTCTCTCTCTCTCTCTCTCTCTCTATCTATCTATCTATCTATCTACCTCTCTCTCTCTCTCTCTCTCTCGCTCATTGGCTCGAGGCTCTGAAGATGGAACTTTTCATCCCTTCAATGGCTTGTATGTCTGCGGCCCTGAAGCGAACAGCCAGAGACCGGCTCACTGTCGTTGTTTTCGATGCGCGTCGCATTCTACTTAACCACTAAGCTGCTACTAATGCTAAACCCAAAACGCACATGCTCTAATTACCTCAAGGCATTAGCACCTCTGCTTTTGCTAATTAGCAAACAATAACTTGTAGCAAATACTGCAATTGGCAAGCGAGTAATTAAACACGGAGGCATTCTGAGCTCAGCTTAAAACGGTTAATACATACTTAGAAGGATTAGATCAGTCAAAGATAATTATCCTGATTCATACCAGGCTGCGGTAGAATATCAGCGTCCCTGGGAATGGTCCTGTCATGAGGATAAGCCTCTCACAAACCACTCAAGGAGAACGTTTAGTAGTGGGTTATTCCTTACTGAAAAGTTACATAAACTTCCCATGTGAAATTTGCTCGTTTTTACATTTTTAGACAATTGTTTGTTTGTTTTTCCAGCTATGGTGTGTGTTTTTTTTCACATTCATTCATTCATTTGTTGATTTTTCACACGTATGGAATGTGTGGGGGGTTTTTTTCACTTTTTTTTTTCCATATTATTAATTTATTTTTACATGTTTGCATTCCATATATGTAGTGCATGTGTATTTTTTTTTTCACTTGGATTTTTTTTTTCATGTCTGTTTTTTTTTAACATGGTAATAGTTTTATTTTCACCAGATTATTTTTTTTTCCATATTAGTAATTAGTTTTGGATAAATTTTTATGTTTATGTTAATTGTAGTGAAAATGTTATTTTCACATGCATTTGTTTGGACTTATTTTCCAATTTATTTTGATACGTTAATTTTTCACATATAGTGTAGGTTTTTATTTGCATATGCTATTTTTTCCGCATGATTGCTGTTTCATTTAAAAAAAAGTGACTTTTATATATATATATATATATATATATATATATATATATATATATATATATATATATATATATATATTCCCCACACAGTGAATTTATTTTCACAGGTAGGATGTGAATGATTTTATTTTTCTGAATGAATAATGTTTCATATATGATCATACTTTACATATCTTTCATATATTACTCTCATATGGAAAAACTTCACAGGTTTGCCTGAAACATGTGCGATTTTTCCATAAGGGATTCCCTCAAATGAAATTAGTGTGTGTGTGTGTGTGTGTGTGTGTATATATATATATATATATATATATATATACTGTTATACATGTCTATATATATATGTGTATGTATATATATATAAATATATATATATATATATATATATATATATATATATATATATATATATATATATATATATTATTAATATAAGTCAGTCATGGGTATATTAAGTTTATATCTGAAATATCAATGCTGAAATATGTATGAGAGTGAGACTTAATAGCACGCTGCGCCTCTGAAGAGCACAGTGAGCCCGGTCGCTGGCTGTTTGTTATCACTACTCCGTAGCGGTTGACAGCTTCGAGATCTCACATCAGCCGTTATAGCTTGCACATGCAGGCTGCAGCCACCAAACGGAGACAAAGACTAACGTTTCCAACCAGAGACAAATCCATAAAGCTGCCAACATTTCTGATTCAGCTCGGTGTGCACCTGTTTGAGGAGGATTTCCAAACGTTACTTCATGTAACTTGCACATCCTGCACAAAAAGGATGAAATGTGTTCATTAGTATGCGCAACATAAATATTAAAGGTGCAGTTTGTAATACTAAAAAAAATGTGTTTAGACCTGTCATAATCATTTCACACCTGCCTTAGAAAAGCTGAGATCCACAATATTGTAATGCATCAGATCTCACTAGTTTCCTTGTTTCAGGCTTCTGATTGAAAGTTTTCTGGCCTGTGAATTAGCTTCGCCCCTCTCAGACTGATGACAGGTGTTTATCTCCTTTTCTAAGCAGACAAAGTCCATCCTGTAGCTTCTTTAATATGTTTATATTCAGATATTTTTGATGTGTTTAGTGGTTCTGGTGCTAATTTGTTGGTTGGTGCTATATTTTCGTCATTTCTGTGAGAAGTTAGCGATTGTCTGTTGTGCTGATGTCACAGGCGGACGTTGTTATTGTTAGACCAGGTACAATGGCATTTAACAGAAGAAAAAAAAAATCACAAACATAAGTGATAACGGTCATGCTTTGTTGTTGGCTCCTGGAAACAAAAGAGCAAGAGCGTCTTCTCTCATATTTCCATTTTAATGAGATATCCAATGTAGAAGTAGTGGAGATAATGGTGTAAACAATGGGGTCAAAGTCCCAGAATGCAATGCAGCTATACAGCGCAGTATAATCCATCGATCTACTAGATGACGAGCTTAATGGCATTGACGGCGGTATCAGCATGAGAGGTGAAGCTTTTGGAAGCTGATCTGTTTGAGAAGAATGTATAGATGAGAAGGCGAGCTGGACAGGATAAAGGACTAAAGCGCTGCTGCATCTCCCTCTTTACGTAGAGATGAAGTAATGGCACCCATTATGGCAGATGAAGTAATAAATCCCATTGGCACCACAATAAGCAAGTAGTCAAATGGCATGAAAGTGAAAATAGACCAAAAAAATAGGGGGGAAAAAAGTCATCTCAGTATTTCATTACAAAATAGATAGTTCATTAGTTTGTTAGTTAGTTAGTTGACCAGTAGGTGACGCTGTAGCATGCACAGTTATTATTTAAAAAGTGATGTATGAGGTCATGAAAGAACAAACTGCATCTGTGAGGAACAATGGCACATAGCTTTAATTCTGAGGGGCTGGAAAAGGATTAGGGAGCACACAAGTCCAAAACATAATTCCTGCGCAGTCTAGGACACAGTGCCGACTCTAACCAATATTACAAACTGCTCCTTTAATGTAATGTATTAACGTATAAGGAAGGACTGGGGAGAAATTGGTTTAGGATGTAGGAGGCTGCATTTATGGCTGAAGTGTGCAGATCACCCTTGCCTAGAATTCCAGCTGGTGAATCCTGATTGCCCAAAGAGCTCCAAACACCGAACCATCTGGTTTAACACTTCCGCACTCAGTAACGGCCTTGAGACTGAATCTAAGATTTAAAAAAAACGTGCATTCAGATTCATTTTAAACCCCATTGTAAATCATTTTGGTCTTATTTCCAAACAATACAGAGTTGACAAGCTGTTGGGGCTCTTCCAGGCAAAATGGAGGGATATAGAAACAATATATAAGTGTGTAGGATAAGGGTGACTCTGACTCGAGGCGTGTCCCCGGGTAGTGGTCCAGCCAAATATCTCGGATGTCTGCAGAATGTACCTTGAAGGATGTAAAATGTTGTTCTTTTTTTTTCTCTTTCTCTCTTTCTCTCTCTTGCTCTCTCTTTTTCTCTCTCCCTTTCCTCCTTTTTTTTTCTTTCTCTTTGATTTGATCTCACCATTTCACTCTCTCTCCCGCCAGATTGTATCAGGATAGACTGTAACCTCAGTAAGTGATTCTAAGTGTTTATTGTAAATACAACACACATATTCTTTCTCTCTCTCTCTCTCTCTCTCTCTCTCTCTCTCTCTCTCTCTCTCTTTGCACTTCTCACACATACATTTTCTTACTTGCTTTGGTAATCATAATCTGAACATGTGTTTCATGATGTGTGTTAATGTTTACATATTCTAAGGTAAGTCACACATGGAGGAGATACCTGAGTGTGTGTGTGTGTGTGTGTGTGTGTGTGTCCATGTGGTTTGAGGTTTTAAATTGCCTTAAATTCAACCCAAAATGCAATTCTCCAGTGAAAACAATTCAGGAAGTGACTTGTAGGATATTGTTTGTACCACTCTTTTAAAACAATAAAATTATTGACTTTTTTTTTTGTCTTTTCACAAACAAGACCCCCCCCAAAATAAATAAATAAATAAATAAATAGAATAAATAAAAAAAAAATTAAAAAATAAAATAAAAATAAATAAATAAATAATAATAATAATAAAAAAAACAACCCCACAAATAACCTGGACAATATGTAGATAAAAAAAATAATAATAATAGTTTAAGTGTGTGACCACAGCACAAGTCTACTATGTGGCTGAGCAAACTTGTTTGGAAAACTACATTATGGTCCGGAATGCTTATTTGTGTTTAGGGCCTCCTGTCAGTCATTGTATAGACGGTCCTTAATACGCCATCACTCCACCTCCATCTCTGTCAGTTGGGAAACAAAACAATATGACTGAATTCGACAAGGGTGCAGCACAGCCAGATAATTCACCTGAGAGAAACAAAACCCATATTGTGCTTCGAAAAAACTTCACAAGAATCACAGTGAAGCTGGAGTAAACACTGATAACGCTTTTCCATGATGGAGTAATTTAGTATTTTTGACAGAGATGAATCAGGATGCAGAATTGGTGACATTGCTCCTGGACAGTAAACACAATCTGTATAAAGCTCTGAATTGTTTGAATAGCCTGAATTACATAATGAATTCAAGTAGCTACTTTTTTATTTTTTTCATTAAAAAGAGAAATCTTGACCATTCTCATAAAGCAGTATGAGCCTCATTTCTCATGTTTATAGTGTTAAAACATGACCTTGAAGCAATTGAATGGCCAGGTTCACTTAAAAGTGGTGCCATGACAATCCCTGCTATTGCGAACACTAGTTGAAACACCGTAGGTCTTGGGTTTCAGCTCAAGGGCTAAAATAATTATTCAAATCTTATTCAAGTCCACCTATTCATCTTGCCTAATGCACTTGCCTAATGTTCATTTATTAATTTATTAACTGATGGAGTGACCTGAAGAGGTTTTTTATTATTATTATTCTGGAAGGGTTTCAAAGGTTTTTTTTTTCTTTTGTTTCTTTTGTTTTTCTACACATTATTTCAACAGTTGATGGAGTGGCATGGCCTTTTTGTGTTTGGCAATTTAAAAAAATAAATAAATAAATTACAATTTTAAACAGTTACATAGAGCACACATATATTTAACGACATATATTTAACAACAATAATTTTTTTTGATAAACCTGTGTTGTGTTTGCAATTGTTCGATATCCATGAGAGCAGAGTAGTTTTGTGATTTTTAAACAAAATATCAAAAGGTTAAACAATAAAGACAATTTCACAGCCTTCTTTGCTCATATTTAGCAAGGGTGCCAATATTAGTGGACGGCACTGTAAGTTAGTAAGAAGTAAGCAAGTAATTACGTAAGTTAGTAAGTAAGTAAATTAACATTATAGTTCAATTTATGGAGGGAACTTAATTTACTTACTTTCTTTCTTACTTATTTACTTCCTACTTATTTACTTCTTAATTTCTTACTTACTTCTTACTTACTTACTTACTTCTTACTTACTAAATTCTTACTTACTTAATACTTACTTACTTCTTACTTACTTCTTAATTTCTTACGTACTTACTGATTACTAACTTACTTCTTACTTAATACTTACTTACTTCTTACTTTCTTACTTACATACTTTCTTACTTACTTAATTCTTACTTACTTCTTACTAACTTCTTACTTACTTAATACTTACTTACTTCTTACTAACTTACTTCTTACCTACTTAATTCTTACTAACTTATTTGCTTCTTACTTACTTAATACTTCTTACTAACTTGCTTACTTCTTACTTACATACTTACTTCTTACTTACTTAATACTTACTTACTTAATACTTCTTACTAACTTGCTTACTTCTTACTTACATACTTACTTCTTACTTACTTAATACTTACTTACTTAATACTTCTTACTAACTTGCTTACTTCTTACTTACTTACATACTTACTTAATACTTACTTCTTACTTACATACTTACTTCTTACTAACTTACTTACATACTTACTTATTACTTCTTACTTACACACATACTTACTTCTTACTAACTAACTTACTTCTTACTTACTTAGTTATTCTTTGAAAAAGTTCTTCAGTTCAATAAGGTTATATACACCCTGTGGACTCAGTACATCGCACATCTTGCAGTTTCGAGCAACACCAGTAGTTGACCAGTAGGTGGCACTGTAGGTTACTCAAATATTTATCTAAAAAACTGGGACCCGAGGCCATCTATGTACAAACTGCATCACTGATGAAACACGTGGCCTATAAAACCACACAAGACCTGAGGCTTCTACATCTGACTGTCAGGAAAAAAGGAATGAAGGGACACAGAAACGTGATTATTTAGAGCCCAAATCCTATAATGCTGCAGATTCTGGTTATATTATTGAACATCATGCATGACTGAAGTTAATCTGTATGTTTGAAGCCATGGTGTGACATGGTGGTATCTCCTAGAAAGTCAATACCTTCTTTCCTGACCTTCTTTCTTTTTCACACTCACACAGAGAGGCATTGTAACGTGACATATGTTCGACTCACGATGCCGTGACGACCTGCTGTCAATGTCATGCCTTTTAACCTCACCAAGGAGGTGGGGAAAAGTAGGGTGAGAGATACAGAGAGACAGTATCTGGTTCGTGTACACATTTTTGCTCCTCTGCATGGGGGAAGCATTGAGTCATGTCTCTCTGCATGCAGTGTCACGCTGTCCTACAGCCCACCTGAACATACCGCAGGTGATGATTAGCTGCAAGACTTCACACGTAGAATAGATCTAGAAAACTCAAGATCTACTACTTCATGTTATCTTACATTAGTAATCAAAATTCACCTATATATATATATATATGTGAGTGTGTGTGTGTGTGTGTATAAAGTCAGTCATAGGTATATTAAGTTTATATCTAAAATACCAATGCTAAAATATGTATGAGAGTGAGATATAATAGCTTACGTAATGTGTGTGTGTGTGTGTGTGTGTGTGTGTGTGTGTGTGTCTATGTATGTATATATATGCAGTACTGGCAAAAGTTTTAGGCACTCTATTATATACTTTTTAGTACAAACTTTATTATAGATTTTTTTCTTTTATAACTTCTACATTATCAAGTCAGTACAAAAAAACATTTTAGATTCCCAAACATTAGTTTTCTTGCACAAAATTAAATGTTACAGAAAAATGTTTGTAGGTCATTAAAGAAAGAAGCATAGTATGTAAGAGACCACTTTTTAGACAAAAAAAAAAAAAAAAAAAACCCACACAATGAAGGCTGCTGGATTTTGTCTCCAGAAGAATTGTGGCTGGTTCTGCAAGATGCTTAATAAAACTTACAGCTCATTTCCTTATAAAACTGCACTAATTGTACCGGAGACTCCTATTTTTATTTTTTTGTCACACCAAATATTGACTTTGTTTCTTTTACTACTGTTCACTGCTCTTTGTGGGGTTTTTTTATGTATAAACATTTAATTTCATTATTTTGAAGGAATCTTTGCTTCATGTACTTTTGTATCCATTTATAGCTACTTTTTTTTTTTTTTTTAAAAAAACAATTTTATGAAATGTCCACAAGACAAGACAAAAAAAAAAAAAAGAAAAAAAAAGCATCTTGTCATGGGAAGTCCTCTGTCCTAAAGACTCTCCCATGGTTGTTACAAAGTGCTGAAACTGGAGACTCCTTCCAAAAATATTAATTAAAAATCTTATTTGACCATATCAATAAATATACTTTTTATTTATTTATTCATTTATTTATTTTTAATTGGCTCATCGTTAGCCTTAGAAAGTCCCTCTGTGGAAGTTACAGTGAGGGAAAAAAGTATTTGATCCCCTGCTGATTTTGTACGTTTGCCCACTGACAAAGAAATGATCATTCTATAATTTTAATGGTAGATTTATTTGAACAGTGAGAGACAGAATAACAACAAGAAAATCCAGAAAAACGCATGTCAAAAATGTTATAAATTGATTTGCATTTTAATGAGGGAAATAAGTATTTGACCCCCTCTCAATCAGAAAGATTTCTGGCTCCCAGGTGTCTTTTATACAGGTAACGAGCTGAGATTAGGAGCACACTCTTAAAGGGAGTGCTCCTAATCTCAGCTTGTTACCTTTATAAAAGACACCTGTCCACAGAAGCAATCAATCAATCAGATTCCAAACTCTCCACCATGGCCAAGACCAAAGAGCTCTCCAAGGATGTCAGGGACAAGATTGTAGACCTACACAAGTCTGGAATGGGCTACGAGACCATTGCCAAGCAGCTTGGTGAGAAGGTGACAACAGTTGGTGCGATTATTCGCAAATGGAAGAAACACAAAAGAACTGTCAATCTCCCTCGTCCTGGGGCTCCATGCAAGATCTCACCTCGTGGAGTTGCAGTGATCATGAGAACAGTGAGGAATCAGCCCAGAACTACACGGGAGGATCTTGTCAATGACGCAAGGCAGCTGGGACCATAGTCACCAAGAAAACAATTGGTAACACACTACGCCGTGAAGGACTGAAATCCTGCAGCGCCCGCAAGGTCCCCCTGCTCAAGAAAGCACATATACATGCCCGTCTGAAGTTTGCCAATGAACATCTGAATAATTCAGAGGACAACTGGGTGAAAGTGTTGTGGTCAGATGAGACCAAAATGGAGCTCTTTGGCATCGACTCAACTCGCCGTGTTTGGAGGAGGAGGAATGCTGCCTATGACCCCAAGAACACCATCCCCACCGTCAAACATGGAGGTGGAAACATTATGCTTTGGGGGTGTTTTTCTGCTAAGGGGACAGGACAACTTCACCGCATCAAAGGGACGATGGATGGGGCCATGTACCATCAAATCTTGGGTGAGAACCTCCTTCCCTCAGCCAGGGCATTGAAAATGGGTCGTGGATGGATATTCCAGCATGACAATGACCCAAAACACACGGCCAAGGCAACAAAGGAGTGGCTCAAGAAGAAGCACATTAAGGTCCTGGAATGGCCTAGCCAGTCTCCAGACCTTAATCCCATAGAAAATCTGTGGAGGGAGCTGAAGGTTCGAGTTGCCAAACGTCAGCCTCGAAACCTTAATGACTTGGAGAAGATCTGCAAAGAGGAGTGGGACAAAATCCCTCCTGAGATGTGTGCAAACCTGGTGGCCAACTACAAGAAACGTCTGACCTCTGTGATTGCCAACAAGGGTTTTGCCACCAAGTACTAAGTCATGTTTTGCAGAGGGGTCAAATACATATTTCCCTCATTAAAATGCAAATCAATTTATAACATTTTTGACATGCGTTTTTCTGGATTTTTTTGTTGTTATTCTGTCTCTCACTGTTTAAATAAATCTACCATTAAAATTATAGACTGATCATTTCTTTGTCAGTGGGCAAACGTACAAAATCAGCAGGGGATCAAATACTTTTTTCCCTCACTGTATTACTATAAAACAAGCGTGAATTGAATTACAGAAGGAACATCGTTCTGACCAATCAGATTCGAGCATGGACAGCACTGTGGTATTAGTAAACCTTTAATAAACTCGAAACATTCACTGTGATATCAAACCGTTGGTATCACGTGTCTTTTTACAAACACTCACCAGACAAATCCAGGTTCTCATTGTCGAGTGTAAACATCTGTCACCTCTGATCTCCCAGGAAGTTGTGCTGTAGTGATTACATGTACTGGTTGTGTTATGCTGTCATGAAATCTATTTCCATGTCAACAACATTTGCATAATATTTACATAAATACCTGCAGATCTCATTCCATATCAGTGTACAGTCAGTGTCACTGCACGGCTGTCTACAGTCATTATAAACAGCTTGGCAGTGTTGTGTTTGCAGCATGTCAGAGTGAGAAAGCCATTTGTGTACCATACACTTGTAGGAGTGAGAACTAAAAGAAAACACTTTGAAGGTTAAACTTGAGCTCATAAAGGCTTGAAGCAGGTAAAGCACACTTCAATGGAATATCAATTTGTACTTTTAATTAAGCTGGATTTTGGGGGGAAAAGATTTTAATGAAAAATTCAAATAAAAACAGTATCAAATTTAAAAAAGGCAGTAACAAAAACACATCACTCTATTAGTACATTTTCCTCTTCTTGAAAAAAAAAATAAAATAAAATTATATATATGTAAAATGCGCATGTGTCAGTGAGGAAAAATATAAAATAACAACCCTTTACAGGTCACTACAAAATTGTTGGCACCCCTTAATTAATTAATATATAAATATGTCAATAATGATAATAACAGCCCTAATATATGTATATTAAACAAACAAACAAGTAAAAAGTAAAAAATCTCTAAACAAATATTTCAAGTTCTCTTATTTCCTTAAATACCAAAATAACAGAAACAAAACAAACACACACTCACACAGAAAAAGCAAATATATATTTAAAAAAAAACAAAAACAAAAAAAATAGTTCACTCCATCAGTTGTTTTTTAAATAAAATATAAAATGGAAAAAAAAAAAGAACAAGCCCACACCCCCAAGGGGAAAAAAAAAACTTGGTTAAATAAGTCACTTGATGTTTAGTAAAAAATGGGGACAGTATACAAAAAAAACAGACTGAATGGTACAAGAATTCATGGTACAAATCAACCCTCAAACATCCAAACAAACAACATTTTACAGTGGGTTTGACACTGTAAAATATTGTATGTTTGGATGTTTAGGGGTGGATTTGTACTGTGAATTCCTGTACCATTCAGTACCACTATATTACAGCTCAGGTTAGCTCTGGAACACAGAAAAGTAGTTGACACTTTTAAGGACTTGGCTATACTGTTGATGGACTTTCAACAATATGATGACCATAAACATGTATCTAAATCGACACGGAAATGTCTTTAATATTCAAAATCAATCATTTACAATGACCATATATATCATGAACTCTGTCTGAACCGCAGACAACAGTCCACACATGGAAACCTGAGAATATAAAGCATCTTGAAAGGTTGTGCATGCAAGAGTGCTCCAGTATCCCTCGACACGTCTCTCTAAGTCTCTAACGTTATTAGACATTAAAGTAAGAGATTCAGGGCTTTAATCTTTCCAGGAACCAAAGATTTCTAACCATACTGTATATATTATTAGTGGGGTGCCAATAATTTTGAATCCAGTCATTTGCAGAGAAATTTTAATACTAGGCATAATGATTCAACATCTTTATTTATATGGACTTAGAAAAATACACATAGAGTATGAAGGGAAGAAATACGTAAATGCAGTAGAGCATTAAAGCATTACCAGTGGAGATGATTTAAAAGCTGGCATTGTGCCAAAAGTGCTTTCTGCCTCTCTTCTCTCTCTCTTTTTCTTGTTCTGTCTGTTTGGCCAGATTCCCATTGTAGCACTCCTCCTCTTCATCGACTGCCATCTCTATATCTGAGAAAGTCTTTGAGGACCAGCCTGCATTCCCTTAAAGTGTGAAATGACAGGGTCGGTCTGCTTTCTTTCACTTTCTTTGGCAACGATGTAGAAAAGCACTTGCTTCTCAATCAACAAACAGAAATTTTATGAATTGAGGACATAATATAGGCAGTAATAAAAATTAGAATTGAAGTGATTTATGGAATGTAATATATAAAAAAAAATATATCTTTCTTTGCCCATAATGATTTATATGCCGAAAGTGAAATGCAGATCGATGGAACAAGCAATAAACCATGCTGAAGTACTATGTGGGGCCATTTTATATAGCATGGCTGAGTATCTTTTCGAATAGCACAACATAAAAAATGTTACGTTTCAGCAGTTTGGGGAAATGGGTGGGTTAGATAGTCAGTGTGAAGAGTATACAGACTCTAGTTACAAAAACAAATAATAATAAAAATATATAGACCGTTAACAATCTGTCGAGTGACTATCATCCACCAGGCTATCAACTAATTTTTTACAATATGTCAACAATTTAACAATTAATGATGCTTAGTAAATGATCTATATCATTATTCAGAACAGCTTACAGAAGTCTTTTTTTTTTGTCTCTACTCTGCGCACTTTGTTTCTCTAGAACTCTATTATAAATCTTGAATGGTAGCACTACTTGTGTTGTTCTCCGCTTGATATATCGCTTTGCTTGTATTTCCTCATTTGTAAGTCATTTTGGATAAAAGCGTCTGCTAAATGAATAAATGTAAATGTAGTCTAGACAAAAGGACAGCCAAGGGCTTGTGATACAAGGAGAGGTTATAACCCCAGAATGAAGTCAAGCCTTTGTCTTCTATCTTACAGTGCAAGTCCTCCCAATCTCACTTTACATTCGATTTTCAATCTCATTCCAGCTCTGTCCTTTATCTGAATAACCATCTGCTACTCTGCCACCGCTATCAACCTGCCATTGTCATCTGTGCTAAAGAGCACACCTGTGTCAGGGTGTGATAACGGAATTAAATGTGTACCACCTGTGACTGGAAGGCCTTACTGTTCTGACAGAAAAGGAGACAGCCTCAAATAGATGACTTCTGCTGATTCAAGATGTGTTAGATGGCTTTAATTGGTCATGTATTTACTAAACGAGTCAAATTATTTCGGCAGGTATTATTGTTCACAGGGTTATTGTTGAGCTATCATTACAAAACTTATACCTATGCATCCTCACGTGAATTGTCCACTAGGGATGCTTTTCTACTTGTGCTTTTCAAATTTACAACCACAAATATTTGCCATAAGATCCTTCTCATAATATGCACAACCAACTTTTTTCCAGACTAGCCCTAGGGTTTTTGGCACATTCTCACAAAATTGCTGACCGAAAAGTCAGATTATTAAGATTTATAAACGATTTGGCCACCACATGCCAATCAGTCCTAGTTTGGCAGAGTTTAAAATGTTAGGTTAAGGATATTGAAATTAAGAAGCAAAAAAATACACTTAAAATGTGGTCTAATCATTGTAATAATAGACAAATCCAAATATTGAGCATACTGATTAACCCTTTGCAGTCCAAGTTGAAATGGTCCAAACCAGAAATGACATCCACCAAACGTTTCCTGTAGCCGCTGATAAGACTTACACAATGGTAAAGGGAAATGTTACACCTTTCCCCCATACAACAGTTGTCAAGGACAGAAAATTTTGACTAAAAACTCTTCAAAAAAAAAAAATACTAAAAAAAAAAAAAAAAAAGTGTTCTGCTATTACGACGCTCATCTAAAAAGCACTCATTCTGTTTGAGGTAATAATGATAACGTAAGCAGAACATAGTAAGTTCTTTTAATCACAGGTCTACAAGATCATTATCTTCTAATGTTATCGCACATTCTGTCTCAGTTAATGGGATCATCTCATACAGTGTGACAAGTAATAATCAGGCTTTAAACTTCAAACACTCTACTGATGATTTGCTTGTGTGTTTTGGTTCACTCTTATTGCACCATCCAGCTTCTCTTAAACTTCAAAAGACAGACTGCTACTGTGAAACTCTCCTGTAAAGGTTTTCATGCAATTTTGAATTCATTGTTCCTTCAAGGACTGCAAACTGTCCAGGTCCAAGGTCATATTTTGCAAATTTTGGATATGAGGCAAATTTTTGTGCAGAGCAGTGCCATGGTGGTCATAACACCAGCCTTCATAAGGGTTGCATTTACAGTGGACAGATTAACCAAGATTTTAGCTTCAGTTATATAGATTTTTCTTTGCATTTTCCCCTGGGCAGAGTGTAAAAGATTTCAGCCTTTGTAGATTTACAATTTTTACTATCTATGTTACAGGGGAGTGTCGATCAGCCATAACATTAAAACTACCTATTGTGCAGGTCCACCAAAACAGCTCTGACCCGTACAACTCCACAAGACCTCTGAAGGTGTGCTGTGGTATCTGGCACCATTAGGACATTAGAAGCAGATCCTTTAAGTCTTGTAAGGCGAGGTGGGGCCTCCATGGATAAGACTTGTTTGTCCAGCAACTCCCACACATGCTCGATTGGATTTGGAGAATTTGGAGGGCAAGTCAACACCTTGAACTCTATGTCATGTTCCTCAAACCGTTCCTAAACTATTTTTGCAGTGTGGCAGGGTGCATTGTCCTGCTGAAAGAAGCCACTGACATTAGGGAATACCGTGGCCATGGAGTGTACTTGGTCTGTAACAATGTTAAGGTAGGAGATACATGTCAAAATAACATCCACATGAAAGCCAGGACCCAAGCTTTCCCAGCAGAACATTGTCCAGAGCATCACACTTCCTCCACCCGCTTGCCTTCTTCCCATAGTGCATCCTGGTGCCATCTTTTCCCCAAGTAAGTGACAGACACGCACCCAGCTGTCTACATGATGTAAAAGAAAATGTGATTCATCAGACCAGTTCACCTTCTATCGCTCCATGGTCCAGTTCTAATGCTCATGTGCACAATCCACATCAATGAGCCTTGGGCGCCCATGATCCTGTCACTGGTTCACCGGTTGTCCTTCCATGAATGATTTTTGGTAGGTAGTAACCACTGCATACCAGGAACACCCCACAAGACCTGCTGTTTTGGAAATGGTCTGACCCAGTCATCTAGCCATCACAATTTGGCTCTTGTCAAAACTCAGATCCTTACACTTGCCCATTTTTCCTGCTTCAAACACACCAACTTTGAGAACTGACTGTTCACTTGCTGCCTAATATATTCCACCGCTTGGCATGTACCCCGTAACGAGATAATCAATGTTACTCACTTCACCTGTCAGTGGTTTTATTGTTATGGCTGATTGGTGTATACACCAGTGTGTTCACTACTTCCTATATTCTGTAGAACACTATGTATGACAGCAGTAAATGAGACACCCAGCTGAATTTAGATAACAGTTTACTAATGAGCAGTCTGGAAACACAGCCATGACCCGTTACAGTATATAATGGTACAATTCTAATGGTACAAATTACCTAGGAGCTTGAAATCACAAAAAAATGGAGCATTGTTCGAAGTTCTGCATTCATATAAATGCACTATCGAGCTAATACATTGTTAAACAACACGTTCTGTTTCCATTTTTATTCTATCTAAATGGTTGCCCAAGTGAATTTCAAGCTGAAAGAAATTGTTATAAGTTTAATGCCATATTCAGAGCTGGTGATGTTATGTAAATATTTACGCAGGGAAAGTTTGGTGTACTCAGAATCGCTTTACGCAGGTGCTTAACTTAATTTTTGGGAGGCCCATTATTATTATTAAAATGACACATGTCCAGTTCATGGATTCCAAGTTCATATTTGTAGGCCTTTCAGGATGGGAGTTTTTCCACCCAGTAAAGACCAGCACTGTCCTTTAAGACTGATAAAAAATCAGGGGATAGAAGTAAGGGACTGACATAGCAGGATGCATGCAAGAAAAATGATGTTATGTATAACATCTTGGTGTAGGCATAACAATATTTAGCCTCAGTACAGTATTACACAAGGTAGAGAAAATACCCTAAGCATGTGGCTTGTCGTTTACACTTTATAGCACTAATCTTAGTGACAGTGGCTTGTATAACAGGTTTTCTTCCCCTCTGGCTCTGTGTGTGAAATGTGAGTGTTAGTGTTTTACAGACCAATTTCACAATAATGTGAAAAGAACAGGGGGGATAGGGGTGCTTTCTGTCTATGGCTGTCTCTTCAAATTTTCCCAGTTCCTTTGAGTTTTCATTTTTTGGAACACATACTCATTAAATTGGTGAATATACTGCAGTCTGCCTGCGGATAGCAGATACGATTACATTAAAAAGCAATCAAGCTGCATTAGCATCGAGCTTTATGTGGTCCTGATTACTTTTCATACTGATAATAATCATTGCACTTGTAGACTTTATTTTCTCTAAGGGTGAATGGTGAAATGTATACATTCCCTCATTATATGAAACACGATACTCTACAGACATAATGTATTTCATACGTAAGGGATAAAACAAACAAATCAATGTCAGAGTAGTATTAAGATGGTGCCCAATGTGAAGCAGGGTTACTGTTGACAGAAGCTCAAAGTTGATTCGCCTGTAAAAAACAAAAAAACAAAAAACGAATAAACAAACAAACAAAGTCCTGGCCATTACGAAGCTCTGACACTGGAGACTCCTTCATTAAATGCTAAATAAATGTCTGCCATGCACATCCATGGGAATGAGTTGTTTACTATAGAAATGAACATGTATTACAGCCAGCACTACAGTCTGAGCTGCTGTTATAGAAAATTAATCAACACCATCTGACCAATCCGAATCAAGTATTGAAAAGCATCAAATAGAACATCTAAAGTGTTACAAAAGCTAGGTGCTTTGATTCTCTTTGTAAACCATACTTGTATAAAAATCTTTTATACAGGTTTTTCATTTGATCAGCGAGTGAGTCACACTTTAATCTTGCCTATGGGTGGCTCATTACTCCCTACATCATTTGTATTTTAGAGTTCTGCGATTATCTTTGGCATTGTCTCATATGCCACCCTACAATGCCCACTGTCCTGGCACACACTCTACATGCACACGCATGCACACACACAGCCACAGAATGCCTAATGCCCAGAAAGTGCATGAGCAACCATGTGTGAAGGGTGGATGAGGCAGTGATTAGCACAGCACACACAAACACAAACACAGATGGGGACATGGTGCAGAGTGTGTAACAGAGAACAGACATACTTGATCTAATAACGTTATCATTAGATGTAATGGCCAGGAGATTGTGTTATTTCTTTTACCGGACGAATGAGTCAGTCAGATCAAGTATGTGAAGAAGACGAGAAAAGATGAGGCTCGCGTTCTTATCATAAGTAGTGTAGGTTGAGCGTTGACGTTATCAGAGTTCACTTCTCTCACCTATAAATAACACAGACAATTTAACACATATGATCTCGAACAAGATGAATTTCAAGGTTAGATTGAGGAGCTGACGGTTGAAATAAGCATCTGAAAGTTAAAGTAAGCATGAATGTTACACTGCCTATCAAAATGCTAGATTGAGCATCTCAAGGTTAGACTTAAGATCTGAAGGCGGGGCTGAGCATATGAAGGGTAGACTGCCAATTGAAAGGTTAGACTGAGCACCTGAAGATTAGACCGAGCATTTCAAGGGTAAAACATGCATCTGAAAGTTAGATCAAAAATATGAAGGTTAGCCATTTAAGAATATTTGAAGTTTAGAGCAAGCATGTGTAAAGGTTAGACATTCATAAGGTTAATAAGTTTAGAGCCCCCAGGGAAAGTTTTGTATTCCTGACCATTTTAAGGTTAAAGCAAGCATCAGAAGGTTGAAACGAGCATCTCAAGGTTAGACTTAGCCTCTGAAGGCTAGACTAAGCAAATGAAGTTTAGATTGTGTCTGAAGGTTATAATGTGTATTTGAAGGTTAAAACAAACATCCAAAGGCTACACTGATGATCCCAAGTTTAAAACAAGAATCTGAAGGTTAGCGCAGTCACCTGGAGGTTAAAACCTTCAGGATCAAGGCATTTGTAAGAATGTGAAGGTTACAGCAGGCATCTGAAGGTTAGCCATTCAAGAGTATTTGAAGTTTAGAGTGAACATCTGAAGGTTAGACATTCAGAAGGTACGAAGGTTAGCGTACACCATGGATGGTTCAACAGTTCATCTGAAGGTTAAAAGAAGGAATGGAACATTAGAAGGAGAATGTGAAGGTTACAGTGGAAATCAGTTTAGAGTTTAGAGCGAGAATCAGAAAGTTACAGCAAGAAGCAGAAGGTTAGCGTGAGAATATTAGAAGTTAACAATGAGAATAAGAATGTTAGAGCAAAAAAAGGAAGGTTACAGTGTGAATCAGAAGGTTACAGTGAGAATCAGAAGGTTATAGTAAGAATATGAAGGTTACAGCGAGAATCAGAAGATTACAGCGAGAATATGAAGGTTGCAGCGAGAATCAGAAGTTTATAGTAAGAATCAGAAGGTTACAGCGAGAATCAGAAGGTTATAGAAAGAATATGAAGGTTGCAGTGAGAATCAGAAGGTTATAGTAAGAATATGAAGGTTACAGCGAGAATCAGAAGGTTGCAGCGAGAATCAGAAGGTTATAGTAAGAATATGAAGGTTACAGCGAGAATCAGAAGGTTACAGCGAGAATCAGAAGGTTATAGAAAGAATATGAAAGTTGCAGTGAGAATCAGAAGGTTATAGTAAGAATATGAAGGTTACAGCGAGAATCAGAAGGTTACAGCGAGAATATGAAGGTTGCAGCGAGAATCAGAAGTTTATAGTAAGAATCAGAAGGTTACAGTGAGAATCAGAAGGTTATAGTAAGAATATGAAGGTTATAGTGAGAATCAGAAGGTTATAGTAAGAATATGAAGGTTTCCGTCAGAATCAGAAGGTTATAGTAAGAATATGAAGGTTTCCGTGAGAATCAGAAGGTTACAGTGAGAATCAGAAGGTTATAGTAAAGAATATGAAGGTTATAGTAAGAATCAGAATGTTATAGTAAGAATATGAATGTTTCTGTGAGAATATGAAGGTTATAGTAAGAATCAGAAGATTATAGTAAGGATATGAAGGTTGCAGTGAGAATCAGAAGGTTATAGTAAGGATATGAAGGTCATAGTGAGAATATGAAGGTTGCAGTGAGAATCAGAAGGTTATAGTAAGAATATGAAGGTTATAGTGAGAATCAGAAGATTATAGTAAGGATATGAAGGTTGCAGTGAGAATCAGAAGGTTATAGTAAGAATATGAAGGTTATAGTGAGAATCAGAAGATTATAGTAAGGATATGAAGGTTATAGTGAGAATCAGAAGGTTATAGTAAGGATATGAAGGTCATAGTGAGAATATGAAGGTTGCAGTGAGAATCAGAAGGTTATAGTAAGAATATGAAGGTTAAAGTGAGAATCAGAAGGTTACGGTGAGAATATGAGTTACGTATTTGTACAAATCTAAAAGTTAGAGGGAGCTTCAGAAGGTTAGCCTGCCAAGAGTATTTGACGTTTATAACCTCTGATGGTTTAAACCAATCAACAGAAATGTAAAGCGAGGATATAAAGGTTGCATCTGTTATCTGAAGGTTAGGTATTTGTAAGAATTTGAAGTTTAGAATGAGCATTCACAAAGTATATGAACGCTAGGCATACCTGAGCATTGGAAGGTTAGAGAGAGCTTCTGAAGGTCACACGTTCACCAGATGTTTTAGATCTTGAAACAAAAAGGAATAATTGTGTACAATCTATTTTGTGACCTGAGGGGAGATCTCTGTGTGCAGGATTGTGTACAGGTTGAGAGCATTTTGCATTGACTTCTACAGAAAACGGTCAGTGGGGAAACAGATACTTGATTACATCTCACATCCTGAGACAGCTCGAGGTATGGGGATTATTTATATCTGATGCCGGTTTGTCCAGTGCATGCCATCTGTTTCTGTGTGTGTGTGTGTGTATTGCTGATGAAATGCCAGGCCTATTGTCTTGTCTGGTGAGATGCCAGTTTGATATTGCCCATCTGCTCCTGTTATCTGAAGAGAGTGTATGAGAGTTCTGCTTTGGGGAGAAGAATGAGGATTTGGACGTTTGGGAGAGCTTGTCTTGTTTAGTGTTGGCGTTCATATGTGTGTGCGTAGTAAACCCTCACGCTTTCTCAGTGTGAATTGGTGGACTCTGTCATTCTGAATGAGATCATCCCTCCTGTACTTCCACTGTCTCACACACACAAAAACACATTTCTCTAGTTGAATAAAACATGCGCACACCCACATGTACCCACTTCTTATTTGCACGTGTGGACATTACCGGTTTAAGAGCAATGAAGCACAATGCTTTAAACAGCATGGAACACGTGGCTATCTTTTGACAACTTTGCTGCTTAATTGCTCTTACTTGAAGGCAGGTTCCCCATCTGTAACACTGCAGGAAATTATTTAAGGTGCAATATTAGATTTTTCATTCATGTATGTGCATTTTCATTTATTACAATGATTTGGTTGAGTGGTGGCCTGGTGACCTGTATGTGTGTGTGTGTGTGTGTGTGTGTGTGAGAAAGCGAGAGAGAGAGAGAGAGGCAATTACCATTAATTGCCTGCTGTTCAGCCTTCTGCAGTGCATGTCCTTCGAGCCTGTTCAAACCGACACACTTACTGATTTAGACTTGTTTTGTTCACAAACGTTTTTGTCTCTTTTGAACAAATCACTAAACTGAACAAGTCAGTATCAGTCATTCCTTTTGTTCAGTTGCTGCAGACCTGAAACGTGAAAGCCAAATATCAATAACGATGATCAAACATGCTGTAGATTGGCATGATTGCCAAACTTGAGTCAGCGAATCCTCCAGGTACAGCCATTATTGTGTCTCCTGTTCACCAAGTTGGTGTCAGAGTCAGTGAATCCTCATAGTCATGACCAAAAGGAGCCCCTCTTGCATTTAGTGAGTCAGTGATTGAATCGGTGAACCTCTTAGTTATGACCGAGATTTGTTCCTCTTGTGTTCATCGAGTCAGTGTTTGGGTCCGTTTTTTGTTTATGGTCACGACCGAAATTTTCTCTTCTTGAATTTAGCGAGTCAGTGTTTGAGTCAGTGAACCTTTCGGTCATGACTGAGATTTGCTCCATTCTAATTTAGTGAGTCAATGTTC
The DNA here is from genome assembly GCF_023375685.1 of Ictalurus furcatus. Classification (NCBI taxonomy): domain Eukaryota; kingdom Metazoa; phylum Chordata; class Actinopteri; order Siluriformes; family Ictaluridae; genus Ictalurus; species Ictalurus furcatus. The sequence continues at coordinate 11,218,905 of NC_071283.1, forward strand.
GAATCACTGAACCTTTGCATCTGCTCCTCTTGCATTCAGCAAGTCACTTCCAGATTAAACCCAAAACAAAGGTTGAAAAACTGGAGGAATACAAACACTGCAAGCAACCAGAAGCTTCAATCATTTCACTCGTGCTCAGTGGAACTTTGTCTGAAGTACAAAATTACTGTACAGCGAAATACATGGCATTACCCAACTAGCCACATGTTAGCTAGCTAGCTAAAACAACTTGAACATTTTGGAGTTTGCTAATGCAGTTTGCTATCTAGATAATTAAACCTGAAATAAAAACATTTTATTATAAAACATATTGTGGCTCTGCCTTTATTAATATTACAGTCTTTTGTACAAAGCCATCAACTTTCATCCATTCATTTAAAGGAAATAAGATTCTCCTTCACTATTTTACGACCATGAAGGAGAGTGAACAGAGAGACAGTTTTAATTAGGTAATTGTTTCTGCTTTATGGTCAGAGTGTTAAGTCTCAGGCCTGACAGTCCCTTTCAACTAAATTAATTGCCTTGCCTTTCAGATTAATCACACAGTCGAACTCCTTTCCAAATTCAGACACATTGCCTTCATAAATTCACTCCAAATTACAAAAAAAAAAAGAAACAATAAATACACAATATGTTAGGTTAGCAACATTACCTAAGCTGAAACACATGCTGGTTAGTAGTTAGCTTGGCTAATATTACCTCCTACAGTTGGTGTTTATTTTATTAGCTAGATAGATTAACAAGTTTATTAATGAAGTAATATTAAGCTAAAATAAAATAAATAAATAAATAACAGGCTAAATAGTGTATTGTGAAGTTAAAACCAATAGTCTGGCTATGTGTCATGGAGGAAATAACAACACTAGTCATGCTAATCAGCCCTTTCAGTGAAACCACATGAACGATAAATGCCAAGCTCGAGTCCACGTGAGATTCCATGTGCGGAAACTATGCTTCACTTCCCGCAAACACCGATCTTCATTTGCTTTGAGTCCTGCTAATGCGCCATTGGCCTCAAGCACCATGACGAGTCAGGCTTAGCCAATTACCCAGCATGCCCTGTCAGAGTACCGTAGTGCAAGGAGTGTCAGATGGAGAATGGAGCAGGATTTGAGGTGACATTGTGAATCACACAATGGCCTAGTTAGATTCTCTCCCTCTCGCTCTTGCTCCCCCCAGACACCCCCTCCCACCCCATGCCCCGCTATCGTACTCCATCTATCCTCTCCTCCCTTTTCTCTTTCACTCTCTCAGTCAGTGGTTGGTATTCATATAGACAAGGTGGAAGGTGTTGCTGAAAACCTGCTGACAGGTTTGGATACAAAAAAAACAAAAAAAAGACCAATACCCTGTATCTGCATGGAATATGTACAGCGTAATATGTAAATAGTCAACAAATCTGGCCTATTTATACACCAACGTTCAAATTCTATTGGTAATCTGGACTATGTAGCTTAGAGCTAATATCAAAAAATTATTAATACTGATCTTACAGATAGAATTATGTGTATCTACAAAAGAGGAGAACATAGAAGAAAGCCAACTGATCTATATGTGGTAGTGCTAGTGGAAAGAAATGCTATAAAGCCCAAAACCTTTCATAGAGTTGTGTTAGTAAGTGGTATTTACTGATACTGGTATTACATTAAAAGTACAGTTGGTATAAATGTATCGCTACCATTATCAACCATGAAATACGCAACAGTGTGAAAAAAAACCCCAACTTTTTACAGGTTTTCCATGTGAGTTTGTGTGGAATAATTCTCCGCTGTCAATTGTAAAGGTTGGAAAGGTTGCTGCATAAGTTTGTATGCCTGTGTGTGTTTGTGTATGCACCCAGGTACTCTCCTCTTTAGAATACACATATAGATGTACACTGATATAATCCACTGTAAGAGTAAGACAGAGTGTGTCTGCAGGTTTATCTGTGTGATTGACTGCCCTCTCCTCCTGTAGGTAAAGGTCCTGAAACTCTATATGCTGGCCAGAAGCTCAACGATAACGAATGGCATTCGGTAAAAGTGGTGCGCAGAGGCAAGAATCTGCAGCTCTCTGTGGACAATGTCACCACTGAAGGTAATAGAGGCCCTGGGCAATATGTAGGACTAACATGCTAGCTTAGCCTGCAGGTTCTATGGCAAAAAGTTCCCAGGTTCCTCATGGTCCTCATAAAGTACACATATAATGTGTATATAAATACACATTTTTGACATAAGGGGACTAGTCGAACTAGTCATGTCAGTTCGACTGACTAAAATGGAGTCAACAAGATGGTTTATCAAGCTGTAAATAAATAGATTCAAATGCAACACCCAGTGAATCAAGGTTTCATCCAATTCACCGCTAAGACCTTGCACCTCTCTCCAGGTCAGATGACTGGAGCCCACACCCGCCTAGAGTTCCACAACATTGAGACAGGCATCATGACAGAAAGACAGTTCATCTCCGTTGTCCCGTCCAACTTCGTTGGCCACCTACAGGGACTGACGGTCAACGGGGTGCCCTACCTTGACCAGTGCAAAAACGGTGACATCTCCTACTGTGAGCTCAACGCCCGCTTCGGCATGCGCCACATTATCGCCGACCCCGTAACCTTCAGGAGCAAAGGAAGTTACCTGGCACTAGCTACACTGCAGGCGTACGCCTCCATGCACCTGTTCTTCCAGTTCAAGACCACCAGCTCTGATGGCCTGATTCTCTACAACAGTGGAGATGGAAGTGATTTCATTGTAGTGGAGCTGGTTAAAGGGTGAGTCTCAAACCTCCAGTGTGACGTAGCCACGACATTCAAGTGACATTCGCATGGGGTATAAATCTGATTTTAAGGTAATTAGCTACTACCTGCTGCCTTTAGTATCTCCTATCTGACAGGTTTATGAATCATTGCAACACACTTTGGCATTTCATTCAAGTAATGAGATTCTTTTTCTTTATATTACCGCAGAACTGTGACATTTATTTATTGCCTTCTTTATTTCTTGTGAGCAGTTGATATTTTACAAAGTTTAAATCACTTATGGGAATTTTAAGTGCGTTTAAGCACAATACTTGCTGTGTTTATTCTACAGCATATGCAGACTTCCAGTCAGAACTTTGGAAATCCAATCAACAAAAACATTGGCATTATTTTATTAATTCAACAAATGAAAGAAAAAAATAATAATTAAATACCAAACATCCCAAACACATTATAATATAGTATGTTGTGGTATCATTAAGTTGCATTCGTGAATAACTTTCATCCTCTGGGTACTCCACTTTTCTCCCCCAGTCCAAAGACTTGTGGTGTAGGCTGATTGGCGTTCCCAATTGTCCGTTTTCCTCGCACCTCATGGGTTGGGGGTTCGAATTCCACTTCTGCCCTGTGTGCATGGAGCTTGCGTTTTATCCGCATGCTTTGGGGGTTTCCTCCGGGTACTCCTGTTACCTCCCCTGTCAATACATGCGGTGTAGGCTGATTGGCATTTCAATTGTCTGTAGTATGTGAATGGGCATGTGGATGTGTGTGCGATTGTGCCCTGTGATGGGTTGGCACCCCATCCAGGATGTCCCCGTTTGTGCCCCGAGTTCCATGGGATAGGCTCCAGGCTACCCTACAACCCTGTAATATAAGTGGTATGGAAAATATATGAATGGTTGCATTGTCTCATTAGGATCTGACAGTGCCCAATTACAGGTGTCTTTATACACACGGATGTAGGCTTATTTATTATTTTCCTCATGTAATGTCTATCATGTCATTGTAGTTCTGAAAATGAAACTCTATGCATTAGAACTTTTGTCTAGACAAAAGACTAAAATCGGCTGGCAAGCTTAACACCACTGAGAAAAGAGTAAGACTTAGGCTAATACTCATCCATAAAACAAAAGAGGCTGAACCCTTCTCTCCTGAAGGGTTTAGACTGCTGTCGATAAAGCTGTAGTGATATTTGCTGGTTTATGACTGTGACAAGAAATGCTACCGGCTTGTAAGACAAACAAAGTGAAGAGAACTACATATTCATAGTGCAGAAATAGATCATAGCATAGCATTTTATTTAAAACATTTCTATCTTAATACGAAAATGCTTGGCCCCCTACAATATGTTAGAATTGATTAATTTATTTAGTGCCTTATTTAGTATGTACTGATGTCTGTTACTTGTTATTCTACACCTTCCTATAGCAACAATTTTAGGTGAATGTACTGTGAGAATGATCTATTTCTGGTCAACCAGTGAGACTGAGCTGGAGCTGGACTTTCCCAGATGACAGATTTGTACTGTTTTGGTTGTATGTGACATGCGTTTTATGTGAGAACAGAACAAAATCTGCTCAAATGGGCGGAGCTCAAATGCTGCCTCGCATCTTTTTGTTTGAACAGAGCATCAGCATCCCCATCCATCCAGCCTTGTCATTCTGACATATTTATAGCCCAGTTTTTCACAAAGCAATAAAACATTTGCGTGTTTTGTCAAAAGCCGACAGCTTTGTAAACCATCACAGATGAAATAATTGCAGAAATATGTGCACTAGTTGAGCAATCCTTTTGTTTAAGCCTGGGGTCTTTGAGTTATTCATCTAGGATGTACGTTAAACACATAATCACATAAAATATGAATAAAGCAGAATTAGGAGGGTAAAAATGACAATTTAAGTCAGTCACTTAAATACAAAAAGTGACCAGTATATACATGGGGAAAATTCCACATGTTCAGGGATGGGTTATTGAAGAAGGAAATATTTTTCTTTGCCGTCAAATGTAACATGATGTAATACAATAGCAAAAGACAACTTTAAAATAAAATAAAATATACAGTCCCCTCTAAAACTCTTGGAACAGCAAGGCCTATTCATTTGTTTGGGCCATACACCAAAGACATTTAGGTTTGAGATTAAAGGATAGATATGCTACGAATGTTTATGGTTTCAGCTTTAAGTTACGTCATCAATAAAGATTAGAGAGCCCATTACAGAAGCAGCCATGCAAGCCCAAGCCATGACACTACCTCCAGCATTCTTGACTGATGAGCTTGTATGTTTTGGATTATGAGCAGGTCCTTACTTTATTTGGCCTTTCCATCACTTTGGATGAGGTTCCAGAACGTTTGTGGCTCATCTCTACACTTTGTGAATTCCAATCTGGCTTTCCACTTCTTACCAGTGTTGAATGGTTTGCGGTGGATCTTGTGGTATGACGTCTCTATTTCTGCACTGTAAGTCTTCTTTGAATGTTGGATTGTGATACCTTCACCACTGCCCTGTGAAGGTTGTCAGTGACGTCACCAACTGTAGTTTTGGGGATTTTCTTCACAGCTCTCATAGTGTTTCTGCTGTTGTTTTCCTTGGCCGATCTGTTCCATGTCTGGTTGTTGGTACAGCAGTGTTTTTTTCTTATTTTTCTGGACATTCCAAATAGTTTTATTGGCTATGCCTAATGCTTGTGCAATGGCTCAGATAGATTTTCCCGCTTTTTTTCTCAGCTTCAAATTGGCTTGCTTTTCTCCCATAGACAGCTCTCTGGTCTTCATGTTGGTTTATCCTATTTAACAATAAATGCAGTCTTCACAGGTGAAACCTAGGGCTCAAACCAAGTGTAGACTTTCAGAGCTATTAACTCTTCAAACAAACAATTTAACAGGGCACACCTGGGCAGCAAAAAACACCTGTTTGTTTTTTGCTGCCCATGTCACATGTTCCACATATCAGTCACATGTTCCAATATTTTTGATTAGGATTAGAAAGCTGAAATTCTGATCTGTCGTCTCATATTCATCTTTATCTCAAACCCAAATGTCTTCAATGTATAGATAAAACAATAGACTTGGCCTTGCTGTTCCAATACATTCAGAAAGAGTCTAGTATACTGCCAAAATATTGCTGCATGAATAGTCCTAGTCCTAATTATTACATTAATCACTGGACTAATTGTTTACTGCAACAATATGGATTCCACACTCATTATTGAACAGCTTAAAAATAGCACTTGATCCAGCTCATTATTATTTTGCATGTATTTGTTTTTGGAATTTTATAAATAAAATATAGATTATTTTACTTTATTTAATTCATCAGCTACTCATGCAGACAACTTAATACAGCCACAAGATAATAAATCAGGAATATGAAATCACAACGTGTGCACAGGATAGAAGTTATTTCTCTAATACACTCTTCAGTCTGGAAGTAAGCGTTTGCTTTTATTGTTCTCTCAGGTATATCCACTACGTCTTCGACCTGGGCAATGGACCCTCTCTGATGAAAGGCAACTCAGACAAGCCGCTGAATGACAACCAGTGGCACAACGTGGTGGTTTCCCGTGACACTAACAACATGCACACACTGAAAATCGACTCCCACACCGTCACCCAGCACTCCAACGGAGCCCGCAATCTGGACCTTAAAGGTATCATGTGTCACTAATAACACACACATTATGTTGGGTCGTCGCAAAAATGTCTGTGGGTCACTAATAACACACATTGTTGATGGCCTTTCTATGGATACATAAAAGACATGCTGTGTGTCTGTACATTAGTGTTTACAGTGCTGAATTTATAGATTTGTATACTTGGGGAGGCAAGGGAAATATCCCTTTTCACTCAAACAATTTAATGGTTTTGTTGTTGTTTATTTTCCTGGCACAAAGTAAGACAGGTATCTAGGCTATTGCTAGCTGGAGGCTAAACCTGCAGCCTACCTAGCAGTAGTTTCCTAGCAATATGCGGTTTCGTCATATTCTTTTTTTTTTCTTTTTCTTTTATCTCAAATAATGTAAGGCATACTCAGACCAGGCTAGCTAGGGTTAACCTACAGCTAGCAGTAGACTACTTACCCTTTTCCTTTTATTTTACCTCAGATAAAGTAAGGCATTCTCAGACCAGGCTAGCTAGGCATAACCTACTGCTAGCAGTAGACTAGCTCTCCCCTTTTTCCTTTCCTGTTACCTCGGACAAATTAAGACATTATCAGACAGGATTAGCTGGGGTTAACCTACAGCTAGCAGTAGACTAGCTAGCTTTTTTCCCTTTTCTTTTCGTTCTTTCTTTTTTTTTTTTTTTTTTTTTTTAACCTGAGACAAAGTATGGCATTCTCCGACAGAGTTAGCTAGGGTTAACCTACAGTTAGCAGTAGACTAGTTACCTTTTTCCCTTTAGTTTACCTGAGACAAAGTAATACAATGTCAGACAGGTAGCTAGGCTCCTGCGAGCTCTAGATAGTAGTCTGCTAGCAATAGGTAGATTAGTCAGACACATTCTAGGGCTTTGTTTCTGTTTTACCTAAGACAAAGTAAAGCATTCTCAGTACACTAACCTTGCAGCCTAACTAACAGTACTTTACTAGCAATACATTGTTTTTTTTTCCCCTACGGTTTGGTAGCAATATATAGCGTAGTCCAAATGTAGTCCAAGTAAGCCACTTTTCTCATCCATGACAAGTTCACAATAAGCGGTTGCTACATAGTAATAGTATTACCTGGGGAGGTTTTTTTGTTTGTTTGTTTTTGTGTTTTTGTTTTCCACTCTGTTACCATAATACTATAATATTATTCCAGCCATCTAGCTAGCTGATTATGTCCTCTGAACAACAAAAACGTCATAATGTTTGTGACAACCTACTATTGTAATGCTATGTCCGACATTAACTAGCAAAAAGGAGTGGACGGACGTTTCAAAATAACAGCTTTATTTTTCAACCATCGTACTAAACCTGAAGAGTTGTTCTCCACAACTGTCTAGCATTCTGTATTTTTGATCGTTCTTATCATCTTGGTAAAGTTGGTACTTTGCGAGTATTAGTGCCTCTATGACCACTTTGATGCCATGTTATGAATGGACCATGATCGTATGACTGTGTGACACAAATCTATTCTATGGTTTCATAGAAAACACAACCTGCTAGAAACTCACTCCTCCTATGCTCATGTTATTGCTGTCCAGATGTGAGATTTTTATCACTGAGGAGACGTATAAATCATTTATCACCGACGTCCCACTGATCAACTAATCCAATTCGAATAGGACTAATGATTTTTGTTTTGATGATGTTTTGTTTTTGTTTTGATGATGTTTTGATTTATGTTACATGTTTGAACACTGACTTTTCGCCTTAATTCGCCTTAATAAAAAAGAACCATCATTAATATGTAATATTCAACTTTAATCAGGTCAGGTGGTGTGATCAGTGTGTTCTTTCCAAAGTTATAACGAAACCTACATCACTCACCTGGTGGATCATCCAGTGACTGACACAGACACAGTCAATTAACTGGAGTTTAATGGAAATGCAAGTCCAAACCCCTGGATAATTGTCGAATTTCTTTCAAGCACAGAACTTTAAATCTCGCATTAATGCCAAAAGCTACAAATGATACAGCATATAAAATCATTGGGAAAAGAGTAATATTACAAAGTTTACCCTCCCCGGGAAACAGATTATCCCTCTTATCCCCCCCATGTGCTCAGAGTTAAAACCTTTCAGGCCCACGTTAATGCCTTGAAATTTGTATGTAAGATGTTAGACAGACTGTATCATCACAGAACCAGCCAGACTGAGTTCTTCCTGTCAGTCAGAAGACTTTCCGTCTCACTCTGATGCTCCTACCACTGCTGATAAAATACGCCTGTGGTTTTCACACTACCGATTAAGACCTTCTGGAGGATGAAAACATTATGCGATATGAAACAGTCTCTCAAGCAGTACACCAGAGGCGGAGAAGAGACTATTTCTACTAGAAATTTACTTGGCGGTTTGATGACGGCGGGAAATAGTCTGTATTTTACAATCAGGCGCTTGTAAGTTAGCCTGATATCTCCAGTTTATACAATAAAGCATTGCAATATAATATGTAATGAATAAAACTTGACAGGGAATGTTGGAAAATAATTACGCACCCTGAAGTTGCTTGTTTTTAGAAGTGCTTTATTCCTCTTATACCACAGGAGTTTGCCAACACTAACAATGGGCCTCATTTATCAAGCTGGATACGAACGGATTTATGTGTATGAGCGTTTACACACACAAAAAGTGGTACTGGAAATACTGTAAATTCAGAAAAACATTCATAGCCTTCTCCTGCTCCTTGAGTGTGTGTACATTTAAGCATAAGAAGACTAAATAATGTAACACTTGATTGATCAGCTTCACGTCTTATAATTTGCATTGAGTTGCTGTATTTTTATATACGGATTACTCTGTCAAGTTCAAATCGCTCATTTATTTCAAATACACACAAATGTATTATTATGTTATATTATAATTTCATATAGGCCTAAATGGCATTAAGGAAATTGTAAGCATATACATAACAAAAATAAATAAATAAAAATAAGAGAGCAAGTCAAACCAAATCCGTTTTAAGACAAATGAGGCTAGTTGTGAAATGTGTTTTATGAAAGGAGAATGGTCTGGTCTGTATAGACGGTAGGTGTAAGCTGAGGCTGTGCAAATGGCAGAATTGACATTACTGGAAGGGTTAGCACATGATTCCCTTAGGAGGCGACAGATATTTAGAGAATGGTATGATGTATGTATGTATTTATTTATTTATATATATTTTTTTCGGAGGATGAAAACGGTTTATAAGTTGGTTCTGTTAGCCACAGCATTTGGCCAATGTTAAAAGGCTTTGTCATTGTTTGATCTCCCCTGGTAGTAGAGAAAGCAATTAATTTAGTTTTTATGTCAAACCATTTTCTTTTGACCTTACTTATATAGGTGCATCTCAAAAAATTAGAATATCATGTAAAAGTAAAAAAAAGTTCTTAATTTAATTCAAAAAGTGGAGCTTTCATATATTCTAGATTCATTACACATAAAGTGAAATATTTGAAGCCTTTTTTTTGTTTGTTTTAATATTGATGATTATGGCTTACAGCTCATGGAAATCAAAAATCCAGTATCTCAAAATATTAGAATAAAGAATTTATAATACAGAAATGTCGACCTGAAGAGAGCTCTAATCAGCGAATTAACTCAAAACACCTGCAAAGGTTTCCTGATTCTTTAATCGCTCAGTCTGGTTCAGAACACACAATCATGATCACGGGGAAGATGAAAGTAAATGCTGCATTTCATTTGGAAATCAAGGTCCCAGAGTCTGGAGGATGAGTGGAGAGGAACAGAATCCAAGTTGCTTGAAGTCCAGTGTGAAGTTTCCACAGTCAGTGATGATTTGAGGTGTCATGTCATCTGCTGGTGTTGGTCCAGTGTGTTTTCTCAAGTTGAGAGTCACTGCAGCGTCTACCAGGAGATTTTAGAGCACTTCATGCTTCCATCTGCTGACGAGCTTTATGGAGATGCTGATTTCCTTTTCCAGCAGGACTCGGCACCTGCCCACAGTGCCAAAACTACTAGTAACTGGTTTGCTGACCGTGGTTTTACTGTGCTTGACTGGCCAGCCGACTCGCCTGACCCGAACCCCATAGAGAATCTATGAGAGACACCAGACCCGACAATACAGACGAGCCGAAGGCCGCTATCAAAGCAACCTGGGCTTCCAGAACACCTCAGCAGTGCCACAGGCTGATTGTCTCCATGTCACGCCGCATTCATGCAGTAATTCATGCAAAAGGATTAAAGCCCTGACCGAGTATCGAGTGCATAAATAAACATACTTTTCAGAAGGTCGACATTTCTGTATATTATAGATTCTTTATTCTAATATTTTGAGATACTGGATTTTTGATTTCCATGAGCTGTAAACCGTAACCATCCAGATTAAAACAAACAAACAAAAAAAAATCACTTTATGTGTAATGAATCTAGAATATATGAACGTTTTCCACCATGCACCAATATTCCTACAAATTTTGGCTTTTTCAGGTGCTGTGACTCAGATGTATACGTTGCTAAATAATGTTGTTGTTGTTTTTTGTTTTGTTTTTTATAATAGTAGTAAGTACTTCAGCTTCTGCCTCAGAGAAATTCTTCTTTGTTTGATTGTTTAGCCATTTTGCAACTTGGTCTTTTTATGAAGTTTTGTTTGTGTGTCTCAGAAATGGCCTACCTTTTCCAAGACATCATATGCGACTATGTGCAGGATCTTCTTAGCAGTTATATAATAGATTTTCATAATGTTAGGCTGAAATTGCGTTCTCCTCTCTCTCTCTCTCTCTCTCTCTCTCTCTCTCTCTTTCTCTCTCTCTCTCTCTCACACACACACACACACACACACACACACACACACACACACTTACCCTCCACAACTGAATGTGGGATGAATTTGGGAAAGGTACTTGTTATTTAAATGCCACACACTTCATAACTGGAAGTGTGGAATTTACCATCTAAATCATGTCCTGGGCTTATCAAAATGTCTTTCGAAATAAATTAGTCACAATGATGACTGATAATATGTGAGACACAGAGGAAAAAGGTGGAAAGGAGAGAGAAGAAGTGTAAGAATAACATTAGAAAGAAGCAGGTAGAGTTGGAGTGAAAGGGACTATATGAGTGACGCAAGCAAGCAGTTATTATGATTAGTTTTTCTCGGTTTTTATTCTGTTTGTTCAGCTTTCACATGTGTCTGCTCAGGAGGTAGTGCTGGTGGGCTTGTGTGCAATCATGTGCATTCAGTTCAAGGGAAAATAATACCTACTCCCCGTGCCAAGCCAAAATCCGCTAGCCAAACACACCGTCTGGCAGCTGTGGTGGACTCCTCACCTTGAAAAATGAGTCTGTGCTTGAGCTGGGTTGTAACAGCCACTTGCAGTTTGCTAACTGGATTGAGAAATATAGCCTCACACCAGCTTAATGTCCAGTGAGATCACCGTCAGTTTAAAGCGTTACTTACGGTTGGTGTTCTTAATGCAACACAACACATACATCGATCTGTATAACACCATCTACTGATATAAGGACTGCTTGAATCAATTTACCTGCCATTAGTTGACATTACACAATTCAAGTGACACGACACTACATTTAACACCATGATATCTGATTTTGTGGCTCAGTGTACTGGCATGTCACATAACAGTGTTAATGTTATCACATGTTCATATGTATCTCATAATGTTATCACAGATTAACTTGAAAGTGGTAACAAACCTCCTTCACAGCACCGCATGTGTCTTCACATGTAAAGACACAAAGTCTAATTACACTTGTAATGTCTTGAAGGCCCTAAATCAGTGATTTCTTTGCAATCTCTTGCACTGATAGAGGAAACAATTGACAGTTCCTGGTCTTCATCACAGCTGAGATGCTGATAGTGGTTGTGAAGCTAAAAGACAGGATCCCCCCCCCCCCCCCCGCCCTCCCTTTTCAACCTGTAATGAATCTTGCCGGTGAAATCCTTTCAGTGAAATGATGCTGGTTAAAAGGCACTTAGGTGTAAATGAATGTGCTCGTCTCAAAGCCAAATCTCATCTCAAAACTGTGACTTGCCTAAATGGATGTTTCAGAGTTCAGCTCAGAAGAGAGTGGGATAGTTTTTTTTTTTTCATCTTTTCTTTTCAGTCTCCTTCTTTCCCAGACATTTTAAATTAAACCTGCTGTAAGATGAGCTCATGGGTTCCTCATGGAACATTTGAAGCGGTCAAGAAGGCTTTTTAAAACCATCCCTAACCATTTCCTTTTGAAAATTTGGACAGAGTGAAACGTCTTCACTGGCCCATTTGCAGTAGCTTTCAGGGATATGGACAGGACATGGATCAAAAACAGTTATGCTTTTGTTATACTTTTTAAGTATTATTTATTAATGAGCTTGGGCCAAGACTTTATTTTGGAGCTCCTGGGGCAATGAAAGTGAATACATTAATCACAAGTGGACATTATAGATGTGCGGTGTACCACTGGTGGTTTGAGAAGATACAGTAAAAGAGAGTGTATTTCCCATTAAAGGGGACACAGACTGAATACTAAATATGTTGTATGACCATCCAGAAATATGTAAGATGTTTCAAGGGGTTCATTTTACTATAAATATGGTTAAAGTGTATATAGTATTTATTATTAGTATATACCAACAGAGCTAGGTAAGATATAAAGCCAGCAGTCTTGATAAATTCACCTTATATTTACCCCCTATGAGATCCACATCCTGCCCGAATTCATTTGTCATTTTTTATACCCGTAACCATGACAGTATCCTAAAGCAAATTCGACCTCACTATGACCAATTTTACTCAAGAGGTCCCATATCAGTGACAGGAATCTGCAGCTGTGTCAGTAAAGCTGGAAATTGGAAGAACATGGACATCACATCCCGCAAGACAAACCAGCATGGATCAGAATAAAGGGATGAAAAAAAACCCCAGAGTAGCTGAAATGATCCAGATTGAAATCACTGTGCCACTTTAATTGAAGGTGTTCATAGCAGCTACGTAGCCCTGTATGACATAAACGTACCTAAACATTAACTAAAGACTTACAATAGACATACAGCTTTTTGATGTCAAATAAACAATGAAATGTGTAATAGATATTCATGCTTATTTAACACTTTTTTTTAAATAAGGCTCCAGTGCCAGCACTTTGTAACAGTAAAGATTAAGTTTTCCGACAACAAAGTATTCGGGATGGAGGACTTTTCAGCTTCTCTGTAACATGAGAAACTGAGGTTTTTGTGAGTCTGTTCGTCTGGGGTATTTGTTTGTTTGCTTGCAACTATAAATTGATTTTTTTTTTTAAAACTACAATGTGCCATTCTTAAATCAATCAATGAAATTGTTTGCAAATTGCTGTTGTGTAAAAGCAATAAAACACTTAGGGATGTGGTTCAATTGAAGTCTAATCAACTTCGGGGTGGTAACAGTACAATAACCCCAGTTATCCGTCATTGTTTATTTTTCTAGAACAGCACACCCTTTCTGGTTTCATTCTTTATTTAGCATCAAGATCAAAGTAGTCTGACAATTTATATGGCAAGTTACAATGGCTGGAATTAGCATTCGGGACAGGGTTAGCATTTGCACCATTTCATCATATCAAACAAAATCCCACCACTTTGCTTGTTTGAATTTATGAGGAATTCTCAATGGCGTACGTTCCATATTCTTGGCGTATCCCTTTGTTTAAGCATGTTTGGCCTAGTTCATAATTTAGACACAGCTAATGGTATGAACAACAAGCTCAAGTTAATAATGCAGGCTTCATTGAATCTTACTGTCTGAATGGTTAGCATGTGCATGGCCATTAGAGTGCCTCTGGAGTAATCCTTCCAGCAAAAAAGGGAGAAAATTGCAAAGCGAGAGGCGATATGGGCCAAAGGAAAGGTAGTAGAATTTAGAAAAAACAACCTTGTCAGCATTTTTGCTGTTTAAACTAGGTGACAGAGAGTCTTCGTTTGCTATAAGCATAAACCTGCTGACTTGTGAATTTTTTTTTACGACTCAAGCATTATATCTGTTGCATATCTATTATCCGGAAAGAAAACCCAGCTATAATAGTGCATTCAGAAACATGCTGTGATATTCTCACCAAAGCAATGCCTCCTTTTCCCTGTCTGGCCATCATGACTGCTCGCGCAAAACTCAGGGATATTGCACAGGGAGTCCCACTTTGCCATGTATGCAGCCTTGCTGGACTTCTGATTGGTTTTATTTGCACAAGAGAGTGTTTCTCGAGACCTGTTAAGGGAATGTTAGATACTTTTGAGCCTCCACTTCGAACAGGAGAGACCCTCTGAGTCAGTCTTGGTGCAATTACTGAAAGGAAATGGCTTCCATCAGAAAGGCCATGAACATTGATTTCAACAAAATCACAAGACACCTAAGAAGGAAAGCACTATGCAATTGTGCGTAGATAGGATAGTGCCTTATTAGACGGGGGGCAAAATATTCAAACAAGCACTTAAGATCACGTTTCAATGGTGTCACATATCATTTTTGAGTGTTTGTGTATAGAGAGAGAGAGAGCGAGCGAGAGAGACATCAAAGTGATACAAATGTGTTTCCTGCCATCTTGGATTAGTTCCAGCCTTGTGTACTGAAATGTCACCGTAATTGCTGGATTCGTTTGACAGGGCTTAGGTGCTTTGAATGTCCTAAGCAGTCATGCCATCTTTTCTAAGCCAGTTAGCTGTTGCTGAAACAGCAGCTTAATCCAGGTTTTCTTCATTTTAATGTATGCAATGCCAACTAATTAGCATGAAACACAACAGTGGGGTGCATTCCAACTGGAGTAAACATACTTCCTAGTGTTAAAGCTGGACATAAACACTGAGTTGCCTATATTTAAATATGCTAATGTTTGAAGCTATTACCAAAATGTGTATAAGCTTGCAAAGCTAATTAGCTTATAAATGGGGTCTTGCGAGAACAAACTGGCCCTATGTCTTTTTGTTAGTAATACATTATATTATATAATGTATAACAAGCAGAGGTAAATAAATAAAAAATAATAATAATTTGATAGATGAAACTTGTTTTTAATTTAAATGACACCTAGTCTATAGATGTATTTTTATGGAGAGTCACTGTAGACTAATCAGTGTTTCCCATAATGTGTATCCATGCTTTAATACACATGATTCTACTAATTAGCCAATTAACAAAACATCTGTGGATTAAGGAAGACTTAATCAAGAAAGACTGCCTAGGAAGTTTTAGTCTACTGCTACAGAGGAATTTATAGGGTTAAATGTGAATACATGCATACCATCACCTTGCTAACTACCTACTTTTGTTTTTAGTCTCATATTCCTTCTACTTACAAAATGTACATTAAAAAGGATTTTAATGTTAATATAGGGGGGCATGGTGGTTTAGTGGTTAGCACGTTTGCCTCATACCTCCAGGGTTGGGGGTACGATTTCCGTCACTGCCGCCCTGTGTGCGCGGAGTTTGCATGTTTTCCCTGTGCTTCGGGGGTTTTCTCCGGGTTTCCTCCCCCAGTCCAAAGACTTGCATTGTAGGCTGATTGGCATTTCCAAATTGTCTGTAGTGTGTAAATGTGTGTGTGATTCTGCCCTGCAATGGGTTGGCATCTCATCCAGGGTGTCCCCCACGTCGCGCCCCAAGTCCCCTGGGATAGACATAGACACAGTGATGTATAGATAGACAAACTTTTGAGATCTAAACACGGGACAGGTGAACACAATAAGGCAACAAACCGAGGACAGGACTACAAAAAAACATAGGTGGTCTTGAAGTCACTTGTGTGTATAGAGAGAGAATGCAAGATATTCATATGGCTACGTAAAACCTATAGAAGCCCTTCCTGATTTCTGACATAAACCAATTCCAATCGGAATCAGCTACCATTAAGACATGTTTATGATTTTGCACAAGGTATAAATAGATGAACTCAAAACTAAACATAGAAAAGATGAACACAATCAAGCAACGAACCAATGACAGGACAAGGAGGAGACCAGACTGAAATAAAAAGCAAAATAAAACTCAAGAACATGGGAACCATAACACACAATGCTGAGACAGTGATTCCTGCATCTCCTTAGTGAAAGAAATTCTCAGTGACGTTTGATGAAAACATTTTTTGTTTCAAGGATAAGTGAGACACATGACAGGACAGGGCTTTGATGCCTTTCAAAATGCAGCCCTTCAAAATGAACATCATTCATTTTATTTTAATCACTGCAAACAATCTGCACTCTGTATCTCACAACAAGAGTAGTTTTCAAACATTATGTTTCATTTTTAACACCTCTAATAGCAGCAATTTTAGCAAATGATATCACAGAGTGGCCTTGATCTTTGCTCTTTAGTCCATTAACACATAAGGTTGTACTGAAGCCTAATTAATCTTGGTGATATATCCTTGTACCTACTTGTCATCTTTGCCAAAGAGATATTCAGCGCTGATTATAATACACATTTTTGCAAAAGTAAAACACTTGCTGTTTACTGTGGGGCTGGACACTGAAAGATAACACTGCTTGCGTATATAATATATAATTATTCTCTTTTTTTTAATCAAAGCATAATATCACTATAGCTATCTAACTATATATACAGTTGAAACTCTTGTCTCTTCTTTTGGCTTTTGTGTCTAAGTGCAGCTGTGGAAAAAAAGGTGCGAGTGTGTCATCAATCTGCACCACAGTGCAATCAGCCGATTGTTGGCCATGAAGCTGTGATCAGCAGAAAAGACTGGCGAGATAGAAATGGAGTAGACATGTGAATTATAACACTCCTTTTCTCTCTCTGTCTCTCTCTCGCTTTCTCTCTGTCTCGCTAACTTCAGCGTGATAAAAGGGTATTATAATAATAGATCATACTGATCATCAATAATAGATCATCTTTTCAAAACTGCTCGATTCAGATACAGTATATCTGTAAATACCCTTATTTACTGTAGGACTTGTTTCTACACACATGATCCAAGCTAGTCATGGGTTGCAGTAAATAAATAAATAAATAAATAAATAAATAAATAAGTATGATTTACGTATAAAGCCGATTTAAAACAACTTGTATTGATTCAATTAATTTACATAGAATAAAACAATGAAGTAAAGTATAAAAAGCCAGACAGATAAGTAGCAAAGCGATACTTGCAACAAATGTATCTGACTAGTCCCTGTCGAGCATGATTAAACACCGTGTACAGGTAGGTTGTAAGTCTAGATTTGAATTCAGAATTGGAAATATAGGAAAGTCACTTGTTTTTGATAGAGACAGAATTTATGGCTATTAGGCGACATAACACCTACATAACCCGTTAAGGACAACTGGAATAATTCTGCACACGCAAATATTTATTAAGGTTTATTCCAACAGGTATCAGCTGTCCTTCAGAGTAGCGTCATCAATTTTTATGTGAAGTTGACATAACACCTAAGACAAGTGTCGTAGGTTTCTATTGATGCCACTTTGAGTCATGATGCTATCCTTATTACTGCCTTCGCAGCTCGGAGTCACAGTGTTGTTGATGTGACATGCCAAACATCAAAATCAAACTTAGCCTTTATAAATGTCTATGTGGGTTTATATCATTTGTCTGAAAAGCCTATGTAGGTTTTATGTAGCCCTATGAACATGAACACTGCCCTTAAGAAAAGTATTTACATATGTAAAGCAGTGATTGGAAGTGTGTCTGGAGTGGAAATGTTTTCAGCTGCTGACCATGGGAATGAGCCTTTATAAATGTCTATGTGGGTTTATGTCACTTGTCATTAAAGGCTACATAGGTTTTATGTAGTCCAATGAATATTGCCTTTAAGTACAAAGCAGTGATTGGAAGTGTTTGTAGTGAAAACGTTTTCAGCTTGCCTGTGGGAACGATCCTTTATAAATGTCTATTGCATGTGGGTTTATGTCACTTGTCATAACTGGTTATGTAGGTTTCATGTAGCCCTATGAGCAATGCATTTCAGTAAAGTGTTAGTGAATACAAAGCCTTCCGGGGTGGGATTGCTTGCAGCTGATGACGCAGAAGCTTATTGATGATCTTAACCAACTGTGGGGTTGGTCTGTGCACGCCACAAAAATGGCAAATTGGCAAGGCATCGACCTGCTAGATTCTGTAGAATGGCTATTGATCAGAGGTCCCGCCTGGTGTGTGTAGGTGTGTGTGTGTGTTTGTGTGTGTTCCAGAGGTATCGATCAAAAAGAATAGTTAGATTTCAACTCATAAAATGCATTGTCTGGTCTTTATTATTGAGCGTGTGGTATACCCAACGTTTTATTTATTCATTTATTTATTTATTTATTTTTGCATCAACCATTTATGTCTAGAATTTCTTTCACAAATATGCAGAACTAAGCATTTGACTAGTCTGGGATGTGTAAAAATAACATCTTTCTTAGAAGATGCCAGTGTAACCTTGATAAGCGCTTGCTCTGTGATCCTAATTTTGAATTGGCTGCTGAAAATGTGTTATGATTTGTTGGAATGAGTGAAAAAGCACCACATGAGCTGCTGAGATAAAAAATAATAATAGTAATAAATAATGATAATAATAATAATAATAATAATAATAATAATAATAATAATTATTATTATTATTATTATTATTATTATTATTATTAAGAATAATAAGAACAACAACAACAGCAACAACAACAATAATAATAATAATAATAATAATAATAATAATAATGGAAATACTACTACTAATAATAAGAAGAAGAAGAAGAAGAAGAAGGATAATAATAATACATTAATAATGATAATAGCAATGAAAATACTACTACTACTACTAATAATAATAATAATAATAAGAAGAAGAAGTAGGATAATAATAATAAGAAGAAGAGAAGAAGAAGAAGGAGAAGGATAATACTACTACTAATAATGATGATAATTGGAGTAATAATAATAAGAAGCAGAAGAAGAGGAAGAAGTTGATATGACTCCATTTGCATGTTGGCTCACGAAAACCTAATCCATAAATTGATTAGCGCTCTTCAGGGCTTTCATTTCCCCACTTTATATGAATAATTCTGTTCAACGCTCTAAGATAAATGCTCTTATGAGAGCACCATAGCTGGAACCCTGTAAAGGAATATTCACAGATACACAGAGGTCCAGCAGTCATTTCCTTTTTCCTCTTCATATCTTGTCTCGACCTGATCGATTCATTTCTACGTCTAACAAAAAAAAAAGAAAGAGCCAAACAAACAAACAAAAAAAAAAGGTTTTATAGCAGAATCTCTGTTATGATGCTGAGTTCAGGGATCGATCATGCAGTTTCATTTAAAAGTTCCAAAAGAGTTGAACAAAGTTCATCATCTCTTTTTGTCAAAATACAGCACCGATACAGTGCCGAGGCTGCTTTCTTTTTATTAAAGAGACATTTGGGGATTGTTCCGCAGTCTTCAGGAAATTCTCAGGGAAGTTACATTTCAACAGGAATGAGAAATCAAGAAAGAGATTGGCACGTTCCCTCCCAAGACGTTTGTCAATCCTAAATGCGTACTGCGGGGGCAGTCGATAAAAACATCCCATGCGACTGAAGATGGAAAGGTGATGGAAGGACAGCGGATTTTAAAAGCCTGCTTTCTGTCTCTAGGTTGAGAAACTTCGACAGCATAAGGTGATATATCCATCTGTTCAGAGTGACAAGTCTAATCTCGGACTGTTCGTCATCCAGAGCCTCACCACTACGATCAAACTGATGGTTATGGTTTACAGCACATATGACAAACAATGTTGAATAGGCTTCTGTTAGCAATTTTGTTTTCACCCCATAAATATTTTCTATTCTACTTCTAGAGCTTAGGTTATTAATGTTAATGTGTAGAGCAGATAATAATACAAAATGAAGAGCATTAGATGATGTGGCCTGGGAAGAATTTTGAGTTTGGCGTAGAGCATTAAGTGACGTGAATGGCGTAAAATCCATATGTCAAAACCATAATATCTGTGGTTTTTATGTAACTTCATGTTTACACAACCACCCATTATCATTGTGAGTTAACTACTGTGTTTTTTATCCATATCTTACAAGTGTATTAGCTCCTTTGAGAAAGTTGAGAGGGTTGTATAAGGGACACATAGTGCTTCACAAGCATATTATAAATGTGAATTTGATTAGCACGACATTAAAAGCATTCAACCTGGCATTCATGAATAAGAAGCTGCATTGAAATGAGCTTCCGTAACCATTTTAATACAGATGGACTGTGCATTCAGTCTCGGTCCGAGAGGCAAAAAAAGTGTCTCCACCTGCCATCTTACCTTTTTATGAGCTGTACTTACGGTATCTACATTCTCAGGCCCATTTCAGCACAGCTTCTTCTTTACGAAGCTCATATGCCAGACCGATGGACCGATTTTAATGCCCTCGAATTGCAGTGTTAATCAAATTTACATTTCCAACACGCTTATAAAGCACTTTGTGTACCTTATGCAACAGGTTTTTTGTACAGTACAGTAAGACAATCTCTCAGTCAACTCGAAATGAAAATCGATGGCCGTTGTTTTCATTTCCATGTAAAGACAACACTGCTTAAAACCTCTGTTCTTTCGCAAATCTAAATAAGCCTTTCATAAATTTTAGAAATGCACTATGTAGTGCATGGAAAGAGGATTTACCATGATTTAAGCCCCGCCCCCGCGGCTCCGTACACATGGCCTAGCAGAAATCAATCATTGCTAATAATTACTTACAGTTACATGCATCAGACTTCATAGTGACAGATGTCATAGAATATTATAATATCTGCTCATATCTGTTCAAGCTTTGTAAACATTAATGTCCTAATGCATTATAACACAGGCTCTAGTATTACAATTTAGTTATCTATATATAACAGTGTTATAACGCATCATAGTGTATAGGTATAGTAGTAAATGTGCTAAGTAAGTGTTTAAGACAATCCTGATGTACGTACTGTATGTTCCGTCAATCAGTGAATGTCAGTGGTGCTGAAACAACTAGTTGTCTTGAGACTATATGGAAAATAGACACACACACTGGAAAGAAGTGAGTTTGTGATTTTTTTTTCCTTTTTTTTTTTTTTTTGTTCTGTTATGGAAAACTGATGGCACTTGCTTGTGAGTTAATTAGAGGCTGTTAGCTTAAGTGGGCAGTCCAGTGTACTGTCCTTTAGAGAGAAAGTGAGAGTCCGAGAGATCAGCAATCACACAAATTGGAGGGGGCGAGTAATGAGATGAACAGGCCCTTTTAATCCATACACTAATAGACTATTTGAGGCTGAGATGGAGAAGTGAGCTGCAATTTCACAGCAACAAATCATTATAATAATTGATAACAACAGCAGCAGCGACAGAAATAATAATAATAATAATAATAATAATAATAATAAATTTAATAATAAATGAATTCTACTGAAATACAGGAACAAATAGGAAATATATTCATAATTTGACATTATTCATTTTGACAGTTAATTGGAATTTAGTTTTGGTCTTGGTGTTTTAGTATTTTGTTAATAATAGTCACGTTGATTATTTGGTTATAGTTCGTTTCAGTTTGGGTTTAGCTGAGGGGGAAAAAAAACGACAGAGGTTTTAGCCGACACAAACTGAACAGTTGCAGTACATAAAAGAAACAAAACAACACACAGTTAGGCTGATTTTTAGGTTTACAGTGAACAATGTAATTTTCCATGCTTTGTGTTTTAAACACTGCAAATAAGCATAAAACCTTTTGGCGCAAATCCAAGCAGACATCATATGACTAATGTACTGTTACCAAACACGTTAGAGATACTAGAGGTACTGCTGTAGGATGGCAAATTTCTGAAATGATGAAACTTGCATGTTAGCATGTTAGTTTTTTATCCAAAGCAACTTACAAATGAGGAAATACAAGCAAAGCGATATATCAAGCGGAGAACAATACAAGTAGTAGGCAACTGAAATTCGAACTGAGAATGAGCATCTCCAGGATTGGGAGTTCGAATCCTGCCTCCCTGCCTGCCTGTGTGGGAGTGTGTGTGCGATTGTGCCCTGCGATGGGTTGGCACCCCGTCCAGGGAGTCCCCTGCCTTGTGCCTCTGGGATCGGCTCCAGGCTCCCCACAACCCTGTGTAGGATAAACAGTGCGGAAACTGGATGGATGAATAGATATATGCACTGAATCTCTCTGTACTTGACTTGTACAATGACAGTAAAGTTATTCATATTTGTCGTTTTAAACATTATAGACATTAGCTACAGTCGCCACACCATACTTACCTTAGCGTCTGTTTGTCACTACAGTGAACCCAACCCTGTCACTCTACACTACAGCATAATGCTCCTTTTTTATTTCCCACAAGTCTTCATCTTCCACCCAGTCTATAAGACCGCATGCTGCAGTTTGAATGTTTTGGATCAGTTTGAATGGGTTCCCCCCCCCCCCTTTCAAACCTCCACACATCCTTGCACTCACTGCAACTCAGGACTTGTGTTAAATCATAAAATCCATGACCGTTCTGATTCCATTCACTATTAAGACTTCTCTCTTTCTCGAAATTGATCTAGTTATTTTTATTTTCGCTTACTTGCTCCAAATACATTTTTTTCCAGTTGCCCTTGAAGCTGCTATTCTGAATTTTCAGTAACACTTTACTCAACAGGGCTACGAGTGCTACATAAGCCATTCATAACAACTAACGTGAATGCCCATATACATTTACAAAGCCTTATAAACTCTTTCTATAAAGGCCATATGTATAAATACTTGCTTACATTCATAATGTGTTATATTTCTAAAAAGTTACTTCTAAAAAGGCATTACAGTTCGTAGCATTGTTTATAATGTATTTATAAACTGTCAAAGAAATATTTTATAAGTAGTGCTTATAACCAATTATATCACCATTATGTCTTCTCACCATGCACGAAGGAAAAGCAATATAACGTGTTACGAACGCTACTTATAATGCATCTTGTTGCTAAATCATAATGTATCATAAAGACAGCTATAATGTGTAATGCATTTTCATTCATAAATATAACAATATGTCTACTGCATAATGAATGCATTATAACACGACCAGATGTGTTCATAGACATTCTCATCGTCGAGTTGGAATAACACCATGCATGAAATAAGATTTTTGACATAATGTATGTTAGAAAGTTAAGACAACTGACTTAATGGGCATGATGTGACAAAGCTTGCCAAGTGAGGATAAGTGAAAGCTGCAGTGTCTTCTGTTCTTGGCACTTGGTGGAAACATCAAACACCATGAAAATCTGCTGTATAACACGACATAGTGGAGATTATAGTGTTATACAGCACGAGTTTATATTAATGATGCTGTTTTTATACTGTTATAAAACTAATGATACTGTTATAACACTTATAACATGAAAGTTTTAACAGTGGTAGTCATTACACTGTAACAACAAATATATATATATATATATATATATATATATATATATATATATATATATATATATATATATATATATTCTCTCTAGAGCCCTAAGTCAAATGTTTCTGCAGTCTGCTTATAAGACATAACACCTTGTTTACAGAGTTATGTATATTACTGTAATGTTGTGGCAATCCTATGACACCTTTACGACACCTTTGTGTATTTATTCTCTGACTGTGTTTTAATATTTGACACGCCACATCACTATTATATGACTCTTATACTAGACATGCAGTAAAAAAAAAAAAAGAGTCAGTTCTAACACAAGTCTGCTTGGAAAGTATCATAACACAGTGTTATGTCATTTGACATAGGTTTTAAGTCAACTTCAACATTCAGCATTGACGAATGCGGTCTTTATCACAGTTAATACTTATCTCAGTATGCCTTTACTAATATTTACATAGGCTAATGTTAGTTGTTGTGAAATGCTTAAGTGTGTGTCATGTACCCCAGCCCCCCCCCCCCCCCCCCCCCCCCGAATACTTTCTACGTCCTGTCTGTTATTCTACCTTTAGTTCTGAGGACTTTGTAACAATCCTGCACTGTACATTGATACATGTTCACGTTTGTTCTTTTTACTTTACTGTATCAATAATCATTCCCTTTCTCTCCATCTCTTCCTTTAGGAGAGCTGTATATAGGTGGTGTGGGGAAGACGATGTATAACAGTCTGCCCAAGCTGATTGCATCCCGGGACGGCTACCAGGGCTGCCTGGCGTCCGTGGACCTGAACGGGAGGCTGCCAGACCTGATTGCAGACGCCCTCCACAGGGTGGGCCAGGTGGACAGAGGATGCGACGGTCAGTGACGTCTTTAATCTCTTTTAATTCACATGCTGACGAGGTTGTTCTTTTTAAAACAAGGAGACATTTGGATATAACATCAGGGTTGGACAATTGATAAATTCAGTAGCTAGCCCTCCAGGCAGGTCGACGCATTGTGTGTGCCTGGAAGTCTAATTAGCAAAGTTGAAATGCTGAGATAAGCATAAAACAAGACATTAATTTACACTAATACAAGACTGTTAACCTTTGGGTATTGCATTGCATTACACCCCTAATCCACAGCATCCTGAACCTGTTTTTCCATCAAGCAACTATGAGTAAAAAAAAAATAAAATAAAGATTGATCGTCTGAATGTATCAATCTACTTGTTTTGGTTATAAGTCGCTTTTTTTCACTCATGAACATCGAAATAAAATGGACGGGCACATTCATGTCTTCATAATACACATGCAGTAAGTCCTAATTGTATCATGTTCCACTTTTGCTGACCTTCGTAGCTGATTTTTCAGCAACTGCAATAAAGCAAAAAACCTCATACACATACAGAACTGGTTATATGATGTGGTATTTGTTTGTCCTCAAAGACCCATGTGTCAGCAAAAAGCGCCAAACTACACAAAAATGGCCTCTATGAACTTAAAAAAAAAAAAACTTTAGAGGCACACAATAACTGTAAAAGGGCAACCATTATTTTATAAGCGTAATGGTAACAGCTCATCTAGAATGCCCTTACCTCAGCTAAAAGTCATCACTCCCTCCAACGTTTGCCCCAATCCCGTGGCGTTTGATAATAGACCCGGCCAGCAATATTCTAGACAAACATATCAGCTTTGTGCTT
Source organism: Ictalurus furcatus (assembly GCF_023375685.1). NCBI lineage: Eukaryota > Metazoa > Chordata > Actinopteri > Siluriformes > Ictaluridae > Ictalurus > Ictalurus furcatus. The sequence continues at coordinate 11,244,258 of NC_071283.1, forward strand.
AGACTTTATTTGTAACTGTAAACTCAGCCTAGGCTGGATTTATTTTTTTTAATGTATTTATTTATTTATTTATTTGTATGGCACACAAGCTCTAATCTGCTGTGCTGTACTGTGATTTCCCCACGGAGCCGTAGATCGTGTTTCGGCTTTACCTCTGTCTACCTCTATCAAAACAACCTGATTACCTTACATATCTTCCCAAAAGCAAGCGTGTAATTTCTGTTTCGGAGAGTATTAAATGCAGATCGAGTACTTAAGCTTCACTCGTACAGCCTTTTTAAAATGGAAAGCGTTATTGCTTTTTTGTTTTGACCGTTATCGGACTCTTGTCTAAAAGTTTCACAAACGTCTTACAATTATATCATTGGACTTTATTACCTGATTGTATCTGGTGGTTAAATGCCGCAATTACAGTGACATCAAATAGCGTCTAGATGATCTAAAATCCTAATCACAAAAACGATAAACCATGCAGTGCTTTGTCTCTGCGAAACATCACTGGTAGGAGAGAGAGAGAGAGAGGGAGAGAGAGAAAAATTAATATAGTAGAAAAAAATCAGGATGCAACAGATGTTCTGTCTTCGAATACAGCTAGATGTGTTATAGATATGTGTAAGATAAGATACAGCATCTCTCTCTCTCTCTCTCTCTCTCTCTCTCTTGTTTTGCATGTTTAGATAAGGCTTATAAAGCCTACATAAGGCCTTTCTGACAACTGACATAAACCTCGATAAATATTTTTAAAAGGCTGATCTTCTCATAAAGATAAAGATGTCATTTCTGGTGTCAAATTGATCAAATATCTAAACATTGGTTGTGCTGTTTTTCGTGTTATGACCCTTTCAAGGCTACATTAGAGTGTCATAAGAACTGACTTTCTAGCTCATTGTACTTCTTGTATGTTGTTATCACAAAAACGGTGACGATGTGATGTGTCTAAATATAAATCCCAAACTCACACTGGCTTAGGGTCAGAGAAAATATATACATAACTGTCATTACAGTGTTATAACAGTGGAATATGTTGTTCAGAAAAGATCTATACATAGTAAAATGTGTCAGAGAAAATAAACATAGCCATGTCAAGACAGTGTCCCGAATTAGCTACGGACATTCATGAACATTCTTAGTAAAAGCTGAATAAAATATATACGTTTTATCGAAGTGGCATTGCGATAAGTATTCATAGCAACCTTATAAGCATAAATATGACACGTCAATGTTACCACCATGAGCAAGTGTCAAGTTCAGGATATTTGGAAGTTTCAGCTTTGACATTTTTCCAAAGTATAAGCTTTATTGCCATTATGTAGCTCTGACATACCAGAAATCCACTGAGCTGTAAATCCAGGTGTCATGTCATGTCTTGGGTGTTATGTCAAGTTGACATGAATATTTACAAAAGCAGTCTTTATGACAGCTGAGATCTGGTGGAATTAGAGATTATAAATGTAGGTTTATATCAGTTGTTATTAAGGGATTATGTATGTTTATGATGTAGTGAGAATTAGTGACAAGCGTTGCCAACTGTGATAACCTCACCTTATGTCACTTCACTTGACATCAACATTGACAAAATAATCTTTATGATGACTGAAAATTGTTGGAGTAAGTGGTTATAAATAGAGATCGACCGATAATCGTTTTTACAGATATGTTTCCCGGTATTTATGCATTTTTCCATAATTGGATATCGGTTTTGTAATATCGGATCTACCGATAAATGATATTTCAAAGTGAACGCGCTTTGTTAACAGAATTCTGACCTGGAGCACAGGAAAAGCTAAAAAAAAAAAAAAAAAAAATGGGCTTGAAGACAGAAAAATCCATTTCCACAATGAAAAAAACGTTATGCACATTTCATGTACGTTCAGTTATTTTACATTAGGGACATCTCAGCATTTATTAACCAAGCGTGAGTTTTCACAAATCCTTATCACAATGAATAATTTTCCAAATCTAACTATCGAGATTCTAAGTAACTGGAGACAGAACTTCTTTTTTTTTTTTTTGTACTCCACGTAGATCATAAATCAATGAAATCATTAGAGAAATATAAACGTTATTGTGCTTTTTCTAAACATTAAAAAAAAAAAACGCAGCTCCCCCCGTTTACTTGTATTTGTTTATAGAGCAGTCTTGCCTGGATCAATATGGCAGACACATTGACTTATTGCAGCAACGAGCCAAAGCGGCCAATGCGGCATCTATTCATGTCTATGACAAGACACACCCCAATCTGTAACTATGTGTAAATCAACATTCTGTGTTTAACTGATTAGCATATGATTGATGAGCTCGTCATGCTTGTAGAATATTTTACCGATCAAATTAAATGTCTCATTTGAGCACCCATCCCATTACGGGGCAAAAATAAAGTGTTTTTCTGTGGAGATAAATGACTTTTTCGTGAAGTGAGTCAGCTCGTTGTTAGTATTACCAGTATGCTTCAGGCAGTTCCTGCTTTGATTTCAATAAATGAATGCATTCTAAAGTGTTTAAATCTGCTGCGATATTTAGTGGATGCTTTGCTGTACAGTATATTTACATCCCCTAGTTACTTAAACATTACTTACACCTAGTTACCCTAGTTATTTCATTAGATGGCTTTATACTGTAGTCCTTTCCAGTGAGGAAAAAGCATGCACGTGAACCATACTTACATATCTTAACCCCTTTATTTATCAGTTGACATCAAGTTGACATAGCAACTATGTCATGTGACGTAGGTGGTATGTCAACTTAACATAAAAGATGACCAAAGTAGCCTTTATGACAGGTACGCCTGTAGGAATAAGCATTTGTAATGTTTACAATGGTTTATGTCAGTTGTCAAGTTGACATAGCAACTATGTCATGTGACGTAGGTGGTAGGTCAACTTATCATAAAAGATGACCAACGTAGCCTTTATGACCGTTACGATTGTAGGAATAAGCATTTGTAATGTTTACAATGATTTATGTCAATTGTCAAGTTGACATAGCAACTATGTCATGTGACGTAGGTGGTATGTCAACTTAACATAAAAGATGACCAAAGTAGCCTTTATGATCGGTACGCCTGTAAGAATAGCATTTGTAATGTTTACAATTGTCAAGTTGACATCGCAACTAGGTCATGTGTTGTATAAGTTGTAACTTTTATTTGTGTACATGTCGGTTGATTGCTAACATATTAACATTTGTATGTGCGTTTTTGTGTGAAGGACCCAGCACCACCTGCACGGAGGACTCCTGCCATAATCAGGGGGTGTGTCTGCAGCAGTGGGAGGGCTTCTCGTGCGACTGTAGCATGACGTCCTATGGGGGCTCGTACTGCAGCGATCGTGAGTTTTCCATTTCCTTTCTCACTCTGCTGGTCAGCTGCTGGCGTTTGGTCAGTTTGGTTATGGAGTCAGGGTAGATTTGTAGAGTTATCTGTAGAGTGCGTTTTGGTTTTGTTGGCTGCCCTTGCCACGTGGATGTCAGGATTCAGCTTTGTCACCGTCACATCGCCTGGTTTTCTCCTCTTGTCGAGTAGTCAGACTTAGAAGATAAAAGAAACTAGCATCAATGGATTTTCTGATCCAGGCAGACATACTGAAGTGGCACTGGTTGTTGTTTTTTTTCTTTTTTTTCTTCTTTCTTCAGCTCAGAAACATGATCACATGTTTACAAATTCCAAAAGATATACATCACATCTGATGTCATTATTAAAGGATGCCACACCGGGCTTTCATGAGCACTCCGGCCTTTACCCAGACTCCATTCTGTGCATTTAGGCATCACTACAGCGAGGCACGAGCTAAAACCCACAGGAGGGCGAGAGTGCAGTAAAGAGAAGGGGTAAAAGACAGATGAAAGGTTTGTAGGAAGAGCTATAAGGCTGTGTTTGAAGTGCTCACTGCTACCTGGGCTTAGGTAATCAGTAATGGCGAACTGACTTGAACTCGCTTTGCGCCCGCTACCTGCTGAGCTGCTCTGGAAAGTCCTTAAAAAGAGTTAGAGGAAAGTCAACCTAAGACTATCGCCTCACTTCGGCTTGATAATTCTATCGAGCCACTGTGCGGTGGGAATTTTGTTGCTAATTCCTTAACGTCGTTTAACCGGCTGATTTATTCTGATGATTAATTGGATCTTAGGCGTCTCCCTTCTGGTATGCCAGACTTAATCTAGAGATAATTGAAAGCCTGGACACACATACACACCCTCCCCAATTATAGTTGTGTGACTTTGTCTATTAGAGAAGGGATTTCTGTTAAGATGTGTAAGATAGCTAGCTCTCAATGTCCAGCTATTCTTTTCGCAAGGTAGATGAGGGCAATTATTATTCAGTCTGCGCTAGTGCTGAACCTGTGGAAGCCTTTTTTTATTTGTATTTTTTTTTATATTAGCGTGCCTTCTAAGTTTTGCTTAGCCTAGCAGTACAACTACAACTGAGGGTTATTGTGTCAAGCATAGTAATGAGCAGAGATTTGTGAATAATACTTAGAAAGGCATGAAATTACTATTAAACATAAATCAGAGAGAAAACTGCATGTTAACTATGGGAAGCTATGGTAGGGGTGGACAAATCAGTAGTCCAGGCATCCAGGACACGCATGTCTGGTTTGTTAGATCGCCTAGAGATTATCAAAGGCTAATCTGCTTGATGATGTTTGTTTCCTTTGGTGTGTATGAACGCACTTAACCAGCCAGCTAGTTCATTTCGTTAGCACTTTTTAGCATAGGCCTCACACTGGAGCTTTTACATAATGTATTTATGATTTGTTCACCTCTGAAAAGCGACCGAGTCGTTTACGCTCGGTTCCAAATGGAACTATTGACTTAGCCGTTCAGTAATACTGAACATGAACACGTGGAAGCTATTCGGATTCCAGTAATCGAGATTAAAATTGCAGACTGGAATAGAATTGTGAACATACTTGCTGGTTTCTCTCTGGTTTCCTCATCTGTGCATGGTTTAAAATGACTGTATGTATGTGTTTGCTCTTCTACTGATGTTAATGGTGAGGATTTCTACCAGATTTTTTGCCTACAAAAAAAAAAAAAAAATTCTCAAATGAGATTTTTGGAAAATCTCAAATGAGATTGAGGAAATACTATACTTAGGATTTCAATTTCCAATGCTTTTGTCTAACAAAACCTTCTGAAAACCTTTATTTTTATATATTTTTTTCATCAATACACATCTCAATATCCGTCGTTTACACCAGGGTGACTTCTGATCATCTAAATGAAGCCATTTTCAGCTCTAGGTTGTAACAAAATGTGGAAAATTTCAAGGGGGGTGAATACTTATGCAAGGCACGGTATAGACTAGTTGTATTGCAGAGATAGAAGCCTGGTCCTTTGTGTTGACAAATTTTAGGACTCCGCCCCTTAACACCACATCATCATCCTCACACACACACACACACACACAAACACACAAACACACACCCACACACATACCAGCTATAATATTATTATTCGGCAACAGTCTGCTATGAGCGACGTGTCAATTTGCTTTGCCACAGTGTGAGACACAAGCTCATCTGCAAATAAATTACACACTCACACACACACACACACACACACACACACACACACACACACGCACATGGAGACACATGCAGAGTCGTGTAAAAGTGTGACCCCACCCCCACATACACACACACACACACACACACACACACACACACACACACAGTACACACCCCAGAAACGACTTTAAATAAGAATCAGTATTGCTATTCATCCCTTCGTGTTTTTTATCTCTTCCTCTATCCTCTATCACTTCACGCTCTGTCTGGTTTTGTCCCCCGTTCTCTCGTAATGTCACATTCGATCCTCTTCGTCTTTCTGTGCTTTTTCAATTTCATCTGTCCCTTTGTTCATCTCTGTCTTCCCCGAGGTGTCAGGAAGGACGTGGTCAGGCAGAGCTTTGTGTGTGTGTGTGTGTGTGTGTGTGTGTGTGTGTGTGTGTGTTGAAATAAAAGTGTAGCTCTGCGGTAGTGCTCTCATGCATAACAACACAATGACTGCAGATCCATCCAAGTCTCTGTCTCTCCATTTCAATAAACACACACACACACACACACACACACACACACACACCTCTTTTATTCTGTTCATATCTCACTGCTGTTTGCTTCTGTCTCTGTTTCAACACTTTTTGTCAAGGCAGAGACCCAGACACATTAGCGGTGTGCACACTCGTCTTTTCAGTCCCAGATTTAGCGCTTCCTTCTTGAGGTCGTACCATGAGAATGTTCGGGATGTTCTCCTTAACGAAAGCTGATGAGCTCAGACAGCCATGGTGAACGAGACAGATTTTTTACGATGGCCTGCCTGTGTGTTTAAGACTAGAGGGTCGTACATTTGAGCAAATTGGTTCCACTTTATTACACATAACTTTATTTATGGACTTTAATGTTGTGGATTCTTTATATTTACGGATTTCTTGAGTTAATACTGATGTCTGGTGAGAATTTCATGTGAATAGCCTCATTGGAAATATATTTACTGAAAAAAAAAAAGAATGTTGACGCTTCGAATTCTTATACCCCCCCCCCCCCCACACACACACTGTACACCGCAGAAATTTAGCCAAGAATTGTGCTCATATAATTGTGCGTTTTTATCCGTTTAATGTTATATCCTCTAACCAGTCTCACTTTATTTTAAAAAAAAAAAAAAAAAAAAAAAAAAAAAAGCATCTCACATGAGAGATCAAGTCCTGATTTAGGAAAAAAAAAACATTTCAGGAAATCCTGTTCTTAGGATTTCAATTTCCCGTGCTTTTGTCCAACAAAACCTTTTGAACACTGTTTTCTGATTGTGTTTTTTTTTTTTTTTTTTTTAATCAATACACATCTCAATACACCAGGGTGACTTCTGATCATCTAAATGAAGTCATTTTCAGCTCTAGGTTGTAACAAAATGTGGAAAATTTCAAAGGGGGGTGAATACTTATGCAAGGCACGGTATAGACTAGTTGTATTGCAGAGATAGAACCCTGGTTCTTTGTGTTGACAAATTTCAGGACTCCGCCCCTTAACACTACATCATCATCCTCATACACACACACACAGTATTTTTAATTTATTTATAGAGCTGTCACTCCAGATACACGTCGCCAAGTTCGACTGCAGGCCAGCGATCTCTGCTGGGATCCTGAAAAATAAACGTTTTAAAAAACTTGTACGCGTGTACATGTTTTTCATTGCTCTTTATCATTATTAAATGAAAATTGTACCGGGAAAATCATACCAACCTAACAAACCCAAACACTAGCGTAAATCGGGTCACGTACTATCAGGTACCTGTTATTGTCCGTGTTAAACAATAAAATAATCAAATAAAAATAACTTTTGAAAGATAGCTAGGTAGCTTACTTTGACACATAGAAGATAGAAAGCTTTCTAGAACGTTCCACAGGGTATTATTTATTGTTTTTGTCTTCTGGGAAACATGTAAATATCTTATGTAGCTTCTGAAGGGCAGAACTAAATGGAAAAGAAAATAGATCTTTCAAATGATAACAATGTACACCGATCATCCTGTTCAAAAGTTTACACCCCCCCCCCCCCCCCCCGGGCTCTTGATCTATCGTGTTGAGCATCAGTGAACGTTTGCACCTTATGTAATAGTCGTGTATGAGTCCCTCAGAGTGAAAAGATTGATCTCAACATCATATAGCCCCTGCTGGAAAGGCATCAAATATGCAGAAGATGCTGGAAAAGTAAAGAATGTGCAGGACCTGGAGGATTTTTCTGAAGAACATTGGGCAGTTTAACTGCTCAGGACAAACAAGGGACTCATGAAGAACTCTCACAAAACATAAAAACAGTCGATCATTCAGGTAACGACACACGGTATTAATAATCAAGCGTGTGTAAACTTTTGAACTGGTTCATTTGTGTAAATTCGGTTATTATTGTGTCTTGTGGACTATATGTGAACATCTGTTATGGGAAATAATTAGCTTATTCAGGGCAGAACTAAATAAACAACAAAATGCAATTTTTATGATCCAATTATTATTTAAAATTAGTAACATTTTGCAGTTTCTGCAAGGCGTATGTAATCTTATGACCTCAACTGTAGCTATCTCGAGCACTAAGCAGATACAAATACAGATAATTTTCAAAGTTATGCCCATCTTTTCAACTCAAGCTTTGCAAATCTTGACGAATTCAGTTGCTTATTTGCTTGTAGCCAGTTAGCATATCTCGGTAGCTGGCCATCCAATAATAATGGGACAGCTACTTGAATAACCGGTCGTTCCAGCATTCCTTCTGATTTGCGGATCACTTTCATGTTGCTGCCTTCAATTTGCATGATAATGTGTTTTCGATACCAGCAGCATGTTCGTTTATGACTCCTTTCATCGTATCTCTGAGGAGTCAACATCACTGGGCTATCATGTTGCAATAACCACTTCCCAGGATGCCACAGCCGGCAGTGACCGCTCCCTCTGGCGCTCTGTAGCCACAGGCCCGAATCCTCTTTTGAAAATTATTAAACCGATTGCTCCTTAAGCGTAGCGTGTCTTAAAGAGCAATTAATGTCGCAAGTAATTGCTTCTGCTCCGCTGACTCCTCCAGCTGTTATCGGCGAAGGCCGGTTTATTCTGCACTAAAAGCTAGAGAGAAATGGAGAGAGAGAAGGACAGGAACAATGGAAAAAGAGAAATGAGTGAAAGGAAGAAATCAAGAAAACATGAGGAGGAAAGCAATTACACGCAGCACCACTTTGCTGGCCAGTACTGGGAGGGTAAATTGTGTTGTTGATGGTTTATAAATCGTGGTTTAAAGCATTCCATTAGCAGCGCCCTGTGTCTGGTTTTTTTTTCCCTCCTCTCTTTATATATGTGTATGCAAGCACTCCAGTCGATTTTTTTATGGCGTGATAAAAGCAGCTCCGCATGGAAGATATTGGACTTTTTTTTTTCTTTTTTTTTTGGCAAATGGTTCCCGTACTTCTCCATCATGGTATCCTTAAACCTGCCAAACTGAGAAATTGTATTCCTTCGAACAATCTAAATCTAGTTCTTAAATCTAATTCTTATTTATCACTCATTACTGATTAGCCATAAGCATAAAAACTACAGACAATGACGTGAATAGCATTGATTATCTCGTTACAATGGCACCGGTCAAGGGGTGGGATATATTTATTAGGCAGCAAGTGAACAGTCAGTTCTCAAAGTCGATGTGGTGGAAGCAGGAAAAATGGGCAAGCGTAAGGATCTGAGCGACTTTGGCAAGTGTACTTGCACAGTACTGTGTGTACAAATTCACAAAAATACTCCGCTCTCATGGATATCGAACAATCGCAAAGAAAACACGTTTTATCCAAAAAATCTTTGTTAAATATAGGTGTGCAACAATTATTGGCACCCTTTAATCAATACTTTGTGCTACCTCCCTTTGCCAAGATAACAGCTCTGAGTCTTTGGATCTCTGAGTGCGTTATGCTAGGAAAGGTACTCTTATTGTAGTCGTAATTGTACTTGTATTAATTTAATTTAGCACTTGATCCAGCACATCCTAGTGAATTAGAGTTTTTTTTTAATACCATGCTCTGACATTTACTCATGCCCATAATTTGAATGAAATACTAAATCAAAGTCAGGAATCGTACTGCGTATGCGAGATGTTAAGGACTTTTTCCATGTTGTTTAATTCGCTATGTGGACTTTTCGGATTAATAAAATAACGTCAATGTTTTTGTTAATTTGATGTGTTCTCCTGGAAACAAAAAGTGTGCCCATGGCTTGAAGGATAAGCTGACCAAGCATTCGTCTGCTATGTTTACAGCTCACGGTAAGTATTGTTCATCATTCATATAATAAATAATTAAGGATTCTATTTATAAAAATAAAATAAAAAAGTTGATTACATTGCAATAATTATGGGAAGTTTAGTTCATTTGCAACCCAAGAAGGCTGTCAAATGCTCCCTCAAGTTTTTTTTTTTTTTTCTGTCTATGGAAAATTGTATGTTTGGCTCATCTCCTTTATTAAATTTTAACCCCCACCCCCCCCACCCCCCACACCCCCCCCCCAAAAAAAAGCTTTAGATGGTTATGGCTATCGTCCATATCCATTTTCCTAGCTTATCTAAATGATCACGGAGGGACAGTGCCATTGATCCAGCCAGAGCTACTAATGCCATTTGACCAGCTGGAAATCATACACACAGAAGATCAGGCCATTCGGAAAATGGACTCTGATTGAACTAAATCAATCTGTGAAGGTTTTTTCTTCAAGGACAAACGCAAGTAAAATGGACTCTCTATTGAATTGCGTCAACTTGTGTGGAGTGATAAAGCAAATTATAGTGTTTTTCAAAAGGAATGTGAGTGAGCAGAAGTTATATAATTTGATTGATACACCACTTTCCTTTGCAGTAATTATCATTGCTCTCCATCTCTCTCTCTCTCTCTCTCTCTCTCTCCCACACACACACACACACACACACACACACACACACACACACACACGCATTTGTTAATTCATTACAATTTCCATGACTCGTTCAATTTACTTGACTCATAATTTGTTTTCAAAGATTAAGATTTATTAACCTTATTCATTGTTGTAAGGTTTATTTATTAACTTATTTAAATGAAGGTTAGTGTACAGGGTAGGATTCGAGTTAGTACTTTGTCTTACTTAATGTTTATGAAATCATTCATGAACTCTGCTTTCTTTTTTAAAATCTTAATCTTCATTTCTTCACATTTGTCATCTTTTTCTTTCCTCGTACTTACTTACCTATTTACATCCCCACCGCATAGTTGGTTATTTTCCAATAGCAGAACATCGCAAAGTGTTTTTTTTTTTTTTTTTTTTTTTATACTTACACCGCAGCAATCTGCCAACAATTGCAATTTTTTTCATCAATCAAAGAGCGAAAACATCATTTAAAAAAAAGAAATCCATTTATTGTTGCGGCTAATGTCGTGGAACATCCGCCAAACATGTGAGTTCCTGTGATCATTTACATTACAGCGCCTATAAACACTCAATCCGTCATTGGCCTCATTTTATTTTGCTGAAAATGATAATACTGATAAAATACAATTTCATAATACATTCCCTGTTTTTTTTTTTGGTTTTGGTTTTTAATTGTTGTTGATGTTATTTTGTCTTTTAATTTTCTGACACAAGTCTTCACGATGGAGGGTTTGTGGTTCCTTGGTAACTTGAACTTGATAAGCTGAAATTTTTGTCCTATTAACTTCGAGAGCGAATAGAGAGAGACTGGCCCGGTTACAGCTGCTATAATGTTGTAAAGTCGTCATCGAAACTATTGGAACAGCAAGGCCAATTCATTTGTTTGTGCTATACATTGACGACATTTGGGTTTGAGATCAAAATGGCTATGAGACAAGAGTTTAGCTTGTATTTCAGCTTTTATTTCCTGGTATTTATGTCTAGATGTGTTAAACACCATAAAACATAGAACCGTTTATATCGGACCACCCAGTTTTTAGGCGAGTAAAAGTATCGGAACAGATAAGTCTTGTAATTTAAAGCAAATAACACTTAATATTTGGTTGCATATCCATTGCATCAAGCTTGCGACTCACTAACATCAAGAAATGTTGGTTTCTTCTTTTATTGTGTCTCTTTTCCAGGGTTTTACTGCAGTCTCTTTCAGTTGTTGTTTATTTCAGGGGGTTTCTCGCTTCAGTCTCCTCTTCAGAAGGAGAAATGAGTAAGATTTATCTCAGTAAATGTTGGCAGTTTTTTTTTTTTTTTTTTAAACGGAAAAAACAAACTTTTGATACGTAATGCGTTTCATAAGCGTGGATTATCTGAGTGACTCCAAGTGTCCTAAGAAAAGGGCTATAACGGAAAACCCTTAGGGGGCCTTAGAATCTTTAAATCCCGGTCAGCTCTCGGAAATGTGGACGGAGAATGGTCGTAAATCTGTGCTGACCTTTCATAGTGATACCACCAGGGTGGGACAAATCTGCCCTGCTCTACCATCCACACACAGCATTGTCACACCCATTCCATTCAACATTTTCTACAATTATGCTGTCAGAGCTAATAACATGTTTCACAGCAGCAGTAAAAATCCAGTCTTAAGTGGCTAGCGGTGGTCATAAGTGTCAAATCTGTCTCTTTTAGTACAAGATTTATAGATGGTGGAGTGGAGGGAGATTCCTAAAAAAAGACATGTCAGGTTGGTGTGTTGCTTCTTCCCTATTTGTGTCAGCCCTTGGCGTATCTCAGTGTGGATCTGGCAACGCACAGCGAGCCTGTCCTTTAGGCTTTACTTCATCATTTAATTTATTTTCATCCTCAGCATCAAAGTCACGCAATTTCAAAGCCTGTCACCAGTCTTGATCTCTCTCTCTCTCTCTCAATTCCTTAATCAGCCCCTTTTTTCTATTTGTTTCTCTTTACGCATTCTTACATTCCTTTGTTTTTGTTTTTTACTTTGGCTTTAAGATTTTGGCTCATGGCAACACTTCACTCTGCTACTGTTTTACATGAGCCTCAAAAAAACGTCAGCATGTTAATGCTTCTATTACAAACAACTTTATCTAGGTTTTGTCGCATTTGATTCCAATTTTAATCTTTCCAGGATTTCAGCTCTAGCTTGCACTCATCTTAAACCCTTTCATGAGTACTTGAAGTACCATTAAATTCCTACATGTGTGAAAATATATATATATATTTTTTTCTTTTGCCATAGTGATGTCTGGCCACCAGACTGAAGAAGACTGAAGGTTCAGTATGTGTTTGGTCCGACTCATAAATATGTACCCAGGCAATGTCCTGACATTGCATAGTTTTATATTAAACTAGGAATACATCATATGCAGTCAGTCTAATCTTGCAGTAGTGCTTGGACTAGTGCTTATAGATACGTCTCGCCATACTTTCATTCGAGTTGCATCGAATTGCAACACACACATACTTCACGTCCTGAATCTGTTGCAGGTGTGTCCCTATTCCTACATTATGCATAGATTCACATGGCCCACTCCCTAAATAGCTCAGATGTTACTATACTCAAAGCTCTTCATAAGCTAACTACTTTTTGCTGTATTTTGTGGCTATGCATGGTCAGCGAGAATCAGTACGTCCCAACAGACGGCATTTTGTTTCTTCTTTTTTTTTTCTTTCCACTTTCTGATGGCTGCTGTTTTGGTGGAAGCTAATTAATGTGACAGGAGTACACCTGCTTGGTAATGTGTTTTATTGATTTATCCTGATGAAAGCAGCAAGCTGTAACATGTTGGTATTTTAGTCTAATTAAAACTTTCGTTCTTGCTGTCGAGAGAACTCTGCCACTAATTAGGTTCCTTCACTATGCATTTGAGTCCCAGGTAACAGCAGACCATCTCTATGTGGGAACATATGGACTTGGATACACTGTGTGGCCATTTCTTGTGTTAGTTTATGTTGTGAAGTGCAGCACGGAGAGGGACGGAACTAACAGACATGTTGGGCGCGCAATTGATTGCGTTTAAAAGTTCAAAAAGTCAATATTTCTGCAGGGAAAGTTCCTCGTATTCAGAGTTGACTTATGCACGTGCTTAACCTGATACTCTGCATGGACGCTAAGATTAAATGGCCTGGGTGTAGTTCATGCATCTACGGTTGCAATAATTTATTTGCCGGGCACAGGGAATTTCAATAGCTTCTTTAAAGTCAAGTATTTACCTCTAAACCTAAGAAAAATAAGGGTACACTTCTAATAGTAGTGTACATAAAACATGAAGAGTCCTTGTTGTAAACACGTTAATCACTACAAATTTGTTTTAATTCAACAGTCTGCCGTCCACCCACAGCCTTCAGCAGTTTATAAAATCGCACTTGATCCAGCATGTCCTATTTATTTTCCATAATGAATTAGGAGTATAGTGAAAGAAAGCATGAAGCTGAGTCATGCCTGAAAAAAACCCTTTATCTACTGTTGAGTTGAAGCAAGTGACTGGACAGGCCATGAAATATAGTCATTTTCTTTTTGTGCTCTGCAACAACAGTTAATTGTGGCCACTGGATACTAAATCAAGGTAATAAAATACGGAGGATGTAAGCTAATCTATCATTCTTTTGATTCTGGCAGTTTAAAGGACAAGCTGACCAAGCACTCATCTCCTTCACTTAAATGTTATTAATCATTTTATTTATATATTTAAAAAAAAAAAAGGGTTATATTTTTTATATCTAGGGCATATCTATGGCATATTTACAGTATATATTTAATATGGCGTAACAGTTCCTAACAGTACATACTAAAGAATGATATAATTTGTAAATCATAAATGTATGAAGAAGACACTATACACATCTATTATGTTGCCATTTATTATACTGCCATTTATTATTCTATTTTGTGTGGTTGTAAATCAGCATAATTAAGTAGCTTCCAGCCGGTATTATTCACTTAAGTATTAAATTGTTGCTCGCTGGGTAAAATGAATAAAACGCTTAATTTCTACTCTGAATTCCTCCCACCAACAGCCCAAAATGGCTTTTAAGAAAATTCTTAAAAGGTCACACTGCCCGCTCTATAGTTCCGGCTTCAAACCTGCGACTCGTATTGACCGATCTATAACTCTAAGGGTATATGGGAGAGATGAAATATTCATCACAAGCTCCTTTTTTTTTTTTCTTTTTTTCTTTTTCTTTTGCTCTTTCTACCTCACACCAGCAAACAGCTTTCGGTTCTCTGTCTCACTGCTGAATCTGGCTGAATCGTTATTCCTAATGATCACTATGTCATGACTATAAAGTGTATTGCATAAGGATTTCCTGAAATTAGCTTTCTTGTCAGCCTGGGAGAGAAAAAAATAAAAAGACATCATTCAGATGTCTTCTTTATTGAATCATCCTTTTCAAAAGTCAGTGACATCAGAAGAATTTTCATCGCAGACTCTACTAATATCTGCCTCTTCAATTCAAAACCGCTTCCTATTGATGCATAGGGTCTTAAATTGCTACCGTTTTCTCTTTTCCAGACATTTTCGAAATGCTTATTGACTTTTACTCGAGTAGAGACCCAACTTATTCTCATGTTTCTGCAGGATGTAAATGTTTAATGATGAAATTAGGGGCCAGAAATGAATGAATGGTATGATAGAGGTTGTAAGAGTTTATTGACACACTGCATAGCCGATGGACAAAGACGTTTAATGCGGCATGTTAATAATTCAGAAGCATAATAAAGCTAGCTATAAAGTGTAGTGCATTTTCATAAATAATTCGACCAATACGCATAGTCTTACATAGTAGACATATGCATAGTCTTATAAAAGCCATATAACATTTTTATAAATTTTCATAAAAATTATAACAATGTGCATAATGCCTCATAGGTAGGTAGATACATAGAGTATTTTATTGATCACTGTGGAAAACTCTCTTATAAATAAATGCATTATGAAATGATAATGCATGCATGTGATTATTGTTCAGTATAAATGTGAGTTCCACGCAAAGTTTTACTACGGTCAGTGTCATGTTGACAAAAGATCCAAATCACATGACAGATATTTGCTGACACTCTTGAAGGATGACACACGTGAAATTTAATGGCAAAAGTGTGACATTACGTGCCAAGTGAACATCAGGAAAACCTTGTCTTTCTAAACCTGAATACAGACTCATCAAATTTCACTTTAATTTAAGTTCAGCTAATATGCACATCAATGTTATTGTGGTGTCATAGCATTGTCATGGGTTTTCGTAGAACGCTTTTAAGAAGAGATGTAATCATTACCTTTCAGACAAGGTACTTGGAGCTACGTCCCTAGCCATACACAACTGTCAGTCTAGATGCCATGATTCCCTAATGAAAGGTCTGACATCATTGTATATTCAATTATTTTATATTTATATTTTATCAATGACAGACTGCAAGGGGAACAATGAAATATTCTCCATATATGGACCCAAGTACAGTATCGGTGTTATTTGGCATACCCAAGATCAAAACATGACCTTTTTGGTTCAAGAGCCAATTTTCTGTGCATGACATACACACCCTTACTGTGGCTAGAATAACCTTTAACTAAAACTGACTTTAGTAACAGTTAACCCTTAGCCTGTCAAGGTAGGCAGTTCATTAGTAGCTCAGCTTATGAGATTGAGATATATACTGTACATCTAACATAGAGACATGTGACCTGAAGTGTCAAAACTGACGATCTCGGACAGGGGAAGTAAAGTCATGCTTTCTGCTACTGTTATCCAAAAGGTACTATTGATAGAACTACATAAAGCCTACATAAGCCCTTCCGGACGACTGACATAAAGGTGATTAGATATCGATAAGTTTTAATTAATCTTAGAAGTACGCATAGAACTATGTCAACTTGTTAAATTGGAAGTGTAAGTGGTTATACCACAGCACTGCTCGATTCTGATTGGTCAGAAGGTGTTGAGTACGATTTGTATGTGTCATAATGTAACTGATAACAGGAACTAAGTACGCTAACTAAAAAGTACATGCCATCATGCAGCATCATACCACCCCATTGCTGATTATTTTCCTATAATAGCATGCACCATGTTTGGGAATGGCTTGTATATGTGACATGTAGCCCTAACGACGCTTACCCGACACACTGATAAACTAGGCACCAGAAAAGGAATATATTTAGAGGACAAAGTATTTGAGAAGGAACAGAGCGAGAAAATGAAATGGATGAGAAACAACATCATGAGAGCTGATGTGCAGACAGACAAATGGATAAGACAAAATTTAAGAGCGATAGAGAGAAGAATGTAAGATAGAAGAGAGAATCGTTAAAAGGTATTGAAACTCCGAATTGCCCCAAGGGCGTTTAGAGCGGCTGCTGGAGAGGCTGTCTGTTAAAAACAAATACTGCAATAATAAAAATGAAATGAATATTGTACTTTAAATAGCCTCGGATACTGACTGGGTCTCCATTTATGTATTTATACGGCTGTCAGTGCAGAGAGTAAGCATATATTTCCTGTTTTATCAGCATTGAAATAGTGGTTTGAGGTGGTGGAGGATCTGACATTTTCAGGGTGGCTATAAGAAAAAAAAAAAAAACATCTGGAAGGCTTCCATATCATCAAACAAGCCATGATATGAATGGTTTGTTGAAATGTAGGTTGTTTATTCTGTCTGGTAACATTGTGTATAACCCATAGGTTCATGCGGAACAGAGCCGCTGTTTCAGCGACAGTGAAATTGCGGCAGCGCAATAAGTGACACTTGAATTGTGATTTTTCTCGGTTCTAGGTATGAAGTGACAAATTCAAACGATTGGCTCAGTTGATTCATCAACCCAGTCTGATGCCCTGTGTGGGCAGAATATTTCATCACAAATGTCCACACTCACAACTTGACCTGTGATTCGTTCCCATTTACTGTTTGGCTGACAAAATGGAGGAAATACTTATACTTTATCCTGTCATATACAACCTTTCCTTAAATATGTACTGTATAGAGGCATTGTGAAGAAAAATAAAGCTTGGTATGAAGTAGCAGAGATCGCTGGGTCCTCTGGCGATGGTGTGTGTGGCTACACTGTAGGACAGTTAGATTGCTTTGCTAGTCTGCAAACAAAGGTGGCACCGAACCTAGCATGTAAATCAACCAATGCACACTGATTAGTGCATTGTTTAATTTGTGTTTAGGTAGTCCAGAGTTGAGGCCCGAATCCCGCCTCCGGATTGTGTGTGCCGAGTTTGCATGTTCTCCCCATGCTTCGGGGGTTTCATCTGGGTACACCGGTTTCCTCTGCCAGTCCAAAGACGTGCGTTGTAGGTTGATTGGCCGTATTGTCCGTAGTGTGTGATGGGTTGGCACCCCTTCCAAGGGTGTCTTCCGGCTTGTGCCCCAAGTTCCCTGGGATAGGCTCCAGGCTCCCTGTGACCCTGTCTAGGATAATTGGTATGGAAAATGGATGGAAAGTTAGTTTTTGGAGTTATATGTATAGCTCCTATACAGTACAACAGTAGCAGTCACTACACACCCACTAGACTTGTCACTTGCCAATATAAATGTAAAATAAGGTTCTCCAAGCTGCTATACAATTAGAATTACTATTAGGTTTTTTTTTTTGCTTCTATTGTATTCATGAGATGTCAGGACATGATGCGGCTATGAAGCCATGTTTCTGTGAAACCTGTCGAATCAATACAGTACACTCGGTTATGGATTTTGGGCCTCCACGGCAGCAGCTGTAGCATGTTGTTGTCTTCTTTTGGAGCTTGTATCTATGTGTGCAATTACTCTGTTTGAGCGAGACAATCCCAAGACAGGTGGTAAATGAGCAGCTGGCAGATGGCAGTAGGCCTATTACACAGCATAATATTGAAAATTCGTACCTTATTAGGCCCACGACAGTGTGTACGAATGGAGATATGGTTTTGGATGTGAATTCAGCAGTGCCAGCATAGTAATAGCAGACATGCAGTGCCGTAATAGAGAGGATATATTGAAAGGGGAGCATTTGGGTTTTATAGGGGTTGAAATGTTAGCACATGTTACAAATGCTTTTATTTATTTCTAAAAACAAGTTAACATCAGGCTTATTGTGCCTGTGGGAAGCGAGGGTCATAACATAAATCAAAGAGACCAGACATCAGATTTGTCACATGGATCCTAATGTAAGACCTGCCGTTTTGGAGGAAACTCTGACCCAGTCGTCTAGCCATCACAATTTGGCCCTTATCAGAGTCACTCAGATCCTTATGCTTGCCCATTTTTCCTGCTTTCGACACATCAACTTCGAGAACTGACTGTTCACTTGCTGCCTAATATATCCCACCCCTTAACAGTTACCATTGTGCTGACATAATCAATGTTATTCACTTCACCTCTCAGTGGCTTTTAGATAGATAGATAGATAGATAGATAGATAGATAGATAGATAGATAAGCTTGTTGTTGGAGAATTAGCATCGTGGGTAATGCCAAAATAATAAACAAAACAATATCGCCTTCCCTATTCCAAACCTAAAATGAAAGAAAAATACACTATCTTCCCATTCTCATTACCACTAGAATCAGGCATTACCCCAAAAGTAAAGACACCCCTGCAGAGTCCATTCAGTTATAAATGGCGCAATTATCTTATTTACAGCGTTCAACTATGACGTCTGATATTTACAGCTATACCTAGAATGAGACTGGTAAAATGTTAACACCTGCCAAGTCCAGGCAGGCATTTAGCTGATATACATCATTTATGATGTATGCGAAATTTGACCGCTGGCATATATGTTAAAATCAGAATACAGAATACAAAAGCAAGCATAGAGCTGGAGTATAGAAAGCTCAAAGAGGAAAGAGAGCGTAGAGCTAAGAATCGACAACGCGCAAAACTATCCTGAAGCTGGAATATACTATAGAAAGGGAGATTACCAAAACACAGCCAGTGGCATAACACACAATCATAAAGGTAATCTGTATTCCAAAAGTGAACAAACTGTCAAAACAATGTTCATATTTGATTGTGTTTAACAAAGTGCTAAAGCAATGGTTATCGAAAACTCACATAGGAATGCAGATATACGATGATTATGGTAAATTACGATACACTGTGAGAAACCCTACAAAATTACACTCAACAATTTATTATCCAGCCATCCATTTTCTATACCACTTATCCTGCAGGGTCACGGGGAACCTGGAGCCTATCCCAGGGAGCATCGGGCACAAGGCAGGGTACACCCTGGACAGGGTGCCAATCCATCACAGGACACAATCACACACCCATTCATACACTATGGACACTTTGGACATGCCAGTCAGCCTACTATGCATGTCTTTGGACTGTGCGAGGAAACCCCAACAGCATGGAGAGAACATGAAAACTCCGCACACAGGGCAGATTCAGGAATTGAACCCCCAACGCTTATTTTATTTAGTGTTTTTTGTTGTTGTTGTTTAACAATGGTGGACCTTATTTTCTTTTATTTTTCACTTCCTATGCTTATTATATGATTTGACTAATTCACTTGTACTGATTGGATTTAATCCAAACCTCAATAACTCAAAACCCATCAAGTCTATAAATAACATCAGCTTGGGAATAACTTGCTCTGTAAGTGAAAACTTCAGGAATAATAATTATTAAAAAAATAAATAAATAAAAAGTCTAAGGCTCCAATAAATAGAGTATTGGATAATAAGCCTAATATTTGAATAGTTGGATTAGCTTCATAAAATAAATCTGTACTGAGGAATTATTTTCCAGTTTAATGGGTCCCTGGCTTCAAAACGTTTTAAGAAGTCCTGGTGTAGAGCATGCAACAGGAGATTTTTCTTACTCTTTCTCTCTCTCTCTCTCTCTCTCTCTCTCTCTCTCTCTCTCGTCTTTCCTTCGCACTTGTTTTTCTTTCTCTCGCATCGTGTCTGTCTTTCTCCCTGCTCATGAGTCAAATCCATTACTCTGATGAGAGGCGAACACAAAAGACAAGCAGCAACAAAAGAACAAGGGAGGAAGAGAGGAAAAAAAATACTCCTCTTGTGTTCATGCCTCTTGCACTATGATTGATAGCCTCCATTGTTGGCTGGCTTTTATTCACGCCGTGCGTAATTGCTTTTTGATATTACTACAAATGAGAAATTACTCTGTCCCATTACCGCAGGACAATAAACAACGGGTGGCCATCTCTCCTTCTCTCTCTCTCTCTCTCTCTCTCTCTTTTCTCATGCTCACTTTCTCACTTTGGCTTTCTGTGTGCAAAAGATGAGAGGTGAACAGGCACAGTTTTATGTCCTGTCTCGCAAACCCTTATACTCGAACGGCCGAGATACAGTGTGTTGGCATGCTGATAATGAGTGTTCGAGGAGGAGACGTTGTCAGTGTTTTAGTGCCTGTTAATTACATACTGAGCCGCATCATGATGGACTCTTTGGGAAATTCGGTGTGACGTTTGCATCATTAGTGAAATGACAGTGGAGTGATTCAAGCAGCACTAGCAAGAGTTTGGGGTTCTTGACTGTATTTGTTTGTTACAGGGGAATTAAGTATATTTCTATGTCTGCTTATTAGGGGTGGAATGCAATGGCACTATTTTTTATACGTATCTGTAGTACTTAAAAGTTCTGTAATTGCACTCGGATTTAATACCGAAGTGGGCGTGGTACAAGCCTGAAGAGGTTCTTTTCTTTTTTTCATTTCATCATTAAATATTATACCTACTATTATGCATATGGAAACACTGGGGGGGGAGAAATGTATATTCTGGCAGTTCCTCAGTCTCAGCTACATCACTTGAGTTCAAAATTGATCTCAATTAAAAACATCTATGAGACTGGACCTCAATATTATAACAAATAAGACTAATTTATACCACCAGACCAGGCTGTTACTAAGGATGAATAAATAACTGTTGTAAATGCATTGCACATTGCCATGAATCTTTTTTTTTTTGTCCCACAAGCTTCATACAGTATCTGACCAAAAGCCAGATATGCCAGATAGGCTTGTTCGGTATTGATTTTTCCCTTGTGTATATATAAGATCTTGTAGAGATGAACAAATTGTTATACGCCCTGTCTCAGTGATGGTTTCAGAATCACATCTAACACAATTTCATGATGAAAAATAATAGTCCTTGCTGGTCCTCTGACTGGAATTTTCAAAAAATCACAAGATCTTCACTCGTATAATATTCTCAGTATAATACTCATCCTTGTGCTGGTAAACTGCTGCAAAACTCAACCATGTCTTATATACATTCTGGTCAATGTAAACCATAACCCATACACACAGAACCCCTAACTATACCCTTTACTAAAATATATATATATATATATATATATATATATATATATATATATATATATATATATATATATATATATATATCTGATGTATAGTTTTGTGTGTGCGCATATATGTGACTTTCTAAATATGAAATCTGATTTGGCTGCACTGCAGGTGTCAAATCCTCCTCTGTAAAAGGTCTGGTTGTGTCCCAGTTGCCCTTGGAGAGCAGTGAGCCTCGGCGTTTTGTGTTCTCCGTGTCGTTCCGCCTCCCACACAGATGGGAACTGAAATCTGAAGTCGTGTCAGTCGGGCAAGAACTTCACACTGGCACACCCACATCACACTGCTATATTTACCCAATGTCCCCTCCTCCTCCTCCTCCTCCACCTAACATGGCCAGTCGTCAGTGCAGGAACAAACAACTTCAAGGAAATTGCATACTGTCCTGTCTTTATTTATAATTTTAATCAAGTTCCTGTTATGGACTAAGCTTCTACTAAGTCCATGTAGTTCTGAAGTAATAGAAAGTAAGAAATAAAGAAAGGTCTCATGGTTGATTATCCGTTAATCATATGATTGATATCCCTCTCAGAATAAAAAAAATTAATTAATTACAATAATCATGCGGACAGTGAGACCAAGGCTGCATCTCACTCAACTCCCTAGTTCAGAACATTGACTGGAAAGTCCGTGCCCTAAAAAATCCCACAATGCACCACAAAACCAGGGAGCATCGCTGTTCCCTATGTTCGTTTACTGGAAATGATGTCATGTTTTCTGAAGCCTCTCAGCTTGAAAAAAAAAAGGCGGACGAACTCTCAGCCAACTTCGGCTACGAATGTAAGTAGCTTGTTATCGTTGTTGTAGCTCTCAAATGATTACTTACGTTAACGATTTTTTTTTCTTTATTTGACATTCTATATACGGTTTGTTTGAGTCTAATGACTGTTAAGTGTTTAATGATCATTTAAAAAATCCACTAAGACATATTATAGAAATGTGAGTGATTATGCTAACAAATTTATATGACATATAAAACCTTTTGGTGACATTTTACAACACGAGTACATAGTCATGTTGCCAGAAATAGAGTTATCAGTGTCCAGATGTGTAGTGATCCAGGGTCCTTACCAGTGCCCCAACCCTGTACACCATATACTGATACATCACCTAGCGAGCTAAGGAGCTTGTTGAGACGCACCCCAAGACCGAGCACAGCGTTGTTAGAGAGCCAGCAGCCTCAAAGTCAAAGTCAATAGAGGCTCAGAGCTCAGGATTGAAGCTTAGACTGAGGAAGTAGCCCCCCCCCCCCCCAAAAAAAAAAAAACTCTTCTAAAATTTCAAAATTGTTTGGAAGATGATGGAAAGACCTGACAATTGGTGTTTTATTTATATATACATATATATATAATGTGTGTGTGTGTACATATATATATATATATATATATATATATATATATATATATATATATATATATATATATATAATATGAAAGACATGCCTTTGTGAATTGGATATTACAGGCACTTATGCTGTTGTTTATATTCCGACTGTCTTCACCTTATAGACTTGTATTCAGAATGTACATGAAGAAAGTTATGTGCATTCAGAGTCGGGGTATGCACCTGGGTATGCAAAGTCACTGTTTTGGGCTTACCATTCAGATTATGCAAATCACCTATGTGCAATTCACACCTCCGAGGAGACGTGATTTTTCTTGAGTTTTGTTTTGTTTTTTGTTTTGTTGGGGTTTTTTTCATTAGCATCTAGACACCTGCCTTTAAACACAAGCACTTGCCTTTACACCTGAAAAAAACAACAACAGGGATATATATATATATATATATATATATATATATATATATATATATATATATATATATATATATGTAAATGCAGAATGAATAAGGGAATGGATTTTTCCTCCTTTGCTGTCAAATTTAATACAGAATAACATAAACCTAAAAAAATAATAATAACTAAACCAAAAGAAAACATCAGCTAATACATATTCATATATGATCCATTTATGAATGAGAAGATGCCCAGTATAGATATAGTGCTATAATAATTGATATAATATATTTCAGCTTGAATAGTTTTAGTTATAATTGTCACATTAAGCACTGCATATTTTAATATAATTTAACAACATGGATTCCACCTTTGCCTAACAAAGACTTGAAAATGCCCCTTCTAACCCCTTACAGTTAAAATCAACTTGACATAACGGAATGCGATTTTTTTTCCCACCATAAGCACTCTTCTCTCTATCTTTTCCTCTTTTATAGAGTGTGGATTATAGATTTATTTGGGTTCTAGCCATTTGGAGGTGGTTGTAATAAGCATGACTCTGTTTGGATGGTGTAGAGAGCAGCTAAACATTCCTGTCATCTCTCTCTCTCTCTCTCTCTCTCTCTCTCTCTCTCTCTCTCTCTCTCTCTCTAGTGTCACTGCTACAGTATCATTCTCTTGTTATTAGCTCTGAAACGCAAGTTTGGCTGTGGCTTTCAGATTTTCCCGACAGTAAAGGTTTACATGTGTACAAACACACACCAAAACATTTCAAAGCAAGTTGATTTACTAACAAGAATTGCACCGTGAGCAGCATAATAGGTTTTTAATATTATGTCTGATTTGAATGTTTGGCTTAATGTGTATGCAATTTGGTACGTTTTTATTATTATTATTATTATTATTATTATTATTATTATTATTATTATTATTTCAATCTAAAGGTGCACAATACATGATGGTGTTAATGCAAATCAGGTCATTTCGCATTCCCAGTGTAACGTACAGCGCATGAAAAACATCTCGGGAATGGCGATTGTGTATACAAATGAATACACACGAAGGGTACGTGTTAAATTTGCGCATGTTTGTTTCCACCAGTTCTAGACGAACTTGTACCATTTCCTGAGTTAATACTGAAGAAGGTTAACTAATCAACAGGTTTCTTAAAAAACGATTATTTAATATCACCACAGTGAAGTCGAGTTATTAGATTTATTACACTCTAGTATTCACTGATTTATTTGGTATTTTCCTGCAGTTTTCTGACCCATCTCACCGTCGGAAATATAATGGTTTCATGAAAAACCCTCATTTAAAATACTGCTTCCCCAGACTTTACACACGATTTGGTTTGTCAAATTATTCTTTGAAAATCATCCGCAACATGCCCACTATTTTTGCACGTAATTTGTCCAACTGACACTGAAATTACCGCCTGTTATTTGGGTAAATCATAGTGCCGTTTTGCCAGGTTTCAGATAAAACCTGCGGTGTATTTTCAGAAGATTTAACACCAGTTGCTGGAATTGTGCCTCACGGTGGCCTGTAAGTGCAAACGGACATCTGCAACAAAACCAAAAACACATCCTCGTTAACTCGAAACGGAAAGGGGAGGTCCTTATTTAAAGCTACAGCATGTGTCAGTCTAAGAGTCCACCGAAAATTGACAGCTGGAGGATGTTTACAGGTTGAGGAAATATGAACCTAACATGAACCTAGTGATATCTTAATTCCTAATCAAACGCATTCATATGATGTTTATTTAGCTATGCACGAGCAAGCATGACCAACCGGGTGTTGCGTGCTTTTATAGCGGAAACATGGCAGCCACAAACGTGCCATGAAAGTGAAGTATGGTTCCAAGAGAGACGACCAAAGAATTTTTTAATAGTATGTTAAAGAGCCTAGGATGCTGCGGTCTCTGGTTCTTGAGAGAGAGAGAGAGAGAGAATTAAATAACTTTCTGCTGTGTGAATGAGGCAGCTAATATGCGGCCAATAAACAAAATGAAGTGTGAGTGATATTGTCTTCTGAAGCCACGTTTGATAAAAACGCGAGTTTCTCTGAGATCTCGTGTCTGTGAAATCGTTACTACAATCGACAGGTGTGTGGTCTTGCGGTCGTTTGAAACTGTCCTTATGTCTGTGGTCTATTTGTCAAATATTTATCAAATGTGACTCACATAGAGTCAAAACAAATCCAGCAAGACGTTCCAGAAGATTTTGAATCTCTTCCAAAGAACAAATGATTACATTTGCTACCAATGTAGCTTCTCTTGTCTCCTGTCCAAAGTGCTGCGGAGTGGCCCAGGGATGAGCACTAACCATGGAGCTAGCGAGTCGTTAGAGACTGTGGGACATCGAGCAGTAGCAGCTGCTAACTCTACACTCCAAATTTTGATTACAGAAGAGCCTTGATGCTAGGCTAATGCTGGCAGTAACGCTACACTAAGAGCGCAAACAGGCCAAACATTTTAAAACACCCCTCCTCTTTCTTTTGTAGAAGCTGGAAGGAGGACGCAGGTTTTGTAAACAAAAAAGAAATAGCTTTACAAAGTGTAGACTCATTCTCATCGAAGCGTTAACAGTGAAAACAATTGTGCTTATAATTAAAAGCAGATGGGACCTCCTAATTTAACTGAGTGAGACAGGCAGCTGCGCTCTTCCTTAATTCATTATGCCCTATAAATACATTTTTATCTTGTTATATAGTGTAACTGACTGTATTATGCTCATTTAAATATCAATATGCTGTTGTAAGACTTTGAAAAGCATGCTTATATGACTTTATCAGGTTACATAATGTATTATAATGCAAGGTCCTAAGAACTATATAGACGCAAATGCCTTCATTTTATATTTAGTTATATTTTTCTCATTTAGCTGATGCTGGGGGGCATGGTGGCTTAGTAGTTAGCACGTTTGCCTTGCACCTCCTCCCTGTGTGCACAGAGTTTGCATGTTCTACCCGTGCTTCGGGGGTTTCCTCCGGGTACTCCGGTTTCCTCCTCCAGTCCAAAGACATGCGCTGTAGGATGATTGGCAATACCAGATTGTCCGTAGTGTGTGTGTGTGTGATTGTGCCCTGTGATGGGTTGGCACCCCGTCCAGGGTGTCCCCCACCTTGTGCCCCAAGTTCCCTGGAATAGGGTCCAGGCTCCCTGCAACCCTGTGTAGGATAGGCGTTATGGAAAATGGATGGATGGATGGATGGATGGATGGCTGATGCTTTTACCCAGTTGAGAAGGTTGAAGGTTAAGTGTTGTGCTCAAGGACCCAATCATGGCAACATGGTGGGTCCAGGATTTGGCTCAAACATTCTGATCAGTAACTGAAAGCCTTAACCACAGAGCCACCACTTCCCCCTTTGCATGTAGTGTAGTATCAGACACTTTGATTCTCACACTCCCATTTGTTTACACTCGGACATGTTCTCACTCTCTCTCCTGAGTGGTCACAGCTCCTATCGGTCACCAAGTGAGTCAGCTTTCTTTCATGCCTGAAGTTTAGGCGGTGATGACATCTGATGTATCCGAGATGGCGTATAATGTATGCCTTCAGACCTCCATTGTCAGCATGACTTACAGCAGCTTAGGAACATCATATTATACAGTATTTTGTTCTCCCTGACTCAACAATAATGATTTTGAAATGATTATTTTTAACCAAAAAATCAATTGAGTGAGTGCAACAGACATTTTTGCGAAATCTGAGAAGAAACCATTCAAGCTGTTACCGTTATGATACTTGTTGTAACTACTTAATGCCCGCTGGTGAACGGAAAATAAATGGAGCCCAAGCATATTCAGGACATCAGTCATGAAAGCTTAAATGCACACAAGCAGCATGCTTTCTCAGGGCTGTTTGGACTGAGATTTCAATAGTTGTCTCATTGCATAGAGCGACAAGTTCCTGAGGGTTGTTATATTAAATGATAATACAGGTGATAATGGAAGAGCAGTCTAGTAGAGTCTGGCTAGCAGTAAACAATAGTGATTAATTAACTAGCATTATTAGGGTGGTAAGATGGTTTGGTGCTTAGATGCACCATAGGTTTGGGCTGACATTGCTATAAATAATTGTTTAGTTAAAAGGTATAAAAGTATGGCAGTGTATCCAACCTGATCCAATGAATAATTTGCCAAGGCCAAAAATGGATCTTTATTGTATATTGGATTGGTTGTAACAAGGCTACATGTACAGTCTTGCCCAAGATCATATTGTACTGTACATGCCAACAATTCTGGAGTGCCTTATAGTACCAAAATAGCATTGACTCCTTGAGGAAGTGTGCAAGGTATGCAGTTTGGGATGTATCCCATTTTGTCTTTTACCTCCAAGAATATCATGTATCAATGAAAAAAACGCATGACTTCTCTCCTTTAGAAAGCATGAACCTGTAACCATCCAAAGAGCCCTAGAGTGTACTGCAGGGCTTTATCATTACTTTGTGTGTGCTGTTCATTGTAGAAAGGAAAGGGTTCATTTAATTAAGGCTAACTATCACTTCCACGAGTGTCTCTGACCTGGGCTTGCCAGTGTTTGCTCTCAGTGAATTTGATCCTTTACAACAGATCCTCTTTTGCATGAATTAACTAGCACAGTGGGACTGAACTTTGCTTGGCCCCCTGTAATTAATACGTAAACTTTGACAGTGGTGGCAACTGGGACTTCACCGGTGAGACTTTGCGCTGTCTGTTAATGTTGGGTGGCCTTTCACTTTACACAGATAGCATCACCTCAAAGCAGCTTTCATCTTTTATTGGGTTACTATGAAAGAAAAGGGACTGGCAGAGAATACCTCTGATGGATCAGTCAGGTCTTTCAAATAAGCTTCATTAGAGTGATTAGTCCGTTTTTGAAGGTGGGATTTTGAGTAACACTTCCTATGAAGACCCTATGTACAGTATAATGGTATATATTATACATTATATACCATCAGTAAGTATAAGCCTAAGAATAGATTACTTTTAAAATAGGTGTAATAATTCATAATTTGCATTTGTGTTTGAGCTCTGAGTTCTTACCGAATTCCTGTTCTTAGCTGACAGGGTTTGGAGTGGTTTTGTTGTTGTTGTTCTAGTACATCCTCCTCAAGGTTTGGCATGTTGTACGTTCTGTGATGCTTTTCTGCTCACCATGGTTGTAAAGAGTGGTTATATGAGATACCGTAGCCTTCCTGTCAAATCAAGCCAGTCTGGGTGGCGTTGTCTGACTTCTCCAATCAACAAGATGCTTCACATCAGGTCTGAACTGCCGCTCAGTGGATGTTTTTTTGGTTTGCGCACTATTCTGTGTAAATTCTAGAAAATGTTGTGTGTGATAATCTTTGAATATTGGCTGTTTCCCGTTTGGTGCCAACAACCATGCCATAATCAAAGTCACTGAAATCACTTTTTTTTTCTTTCTCCATTCTGATGTGAACAGTAAGCAAAGATTTTGCATTGCACTTCTGCTACATGATTGGCTGGTTGGATAATTGCAAGAATAGCAGAGGTCTATACATTTGAGTCTATATTATTGCCTTCATAAATAGTGTTGCTGGATGTTATATATTTTTTTACACATAGGCGCTCATTGCAAATTTAACTGTAAAGCCATGTAACCGGGTAGCTGTTGTTCTCGTGACATTTATATTCACACATCCAAATGGCTACAACCACAGCTGACCAGCTCAGACACCTCAATCAGGCTTGTCAATGCGTTACACTAATGTCCTTATCACTCTTCCTTCCAAAGCTCTCGTTATTTGTCACTGAAGTTGCCCCGACTGGGCCTTGTTTCTCAAGAAAGGCTAATCCGAGAGTTTTGCAATGTGTGTCGGCGTTCAGCCTGCATTCATCTTCTCAATTACGGCTACGGCTTGTTAGGAAGACTACACAAGCGAGGGATTGATTCTGCTGGGAGGCTATTTGGGTCACCAAAGACAGGCTGGGTTTTTCAATCGTAAATGCAGTACCTTAGTGGTTTATTTGTTTCATAGTATACAGTATTCAAAAAAGGAACATATATATATATATATGTATATATATAACAAATAAATAAACATAAATAATATGTCAAATTATATCATATATAATTCATGTGATGTATAGCATAGATAGGATAGATAGAGAGATTTTCTGCTGTTGTAGCCCATCTGCCTCAAGATTTGTTATGTTGTGAGATGCTTTTCTGCTTACCACGGATGTTCAGAGTGGTTATTTTAAAGCATAAATTTCTTAACACTGAACTTTTTTTTTTTATTTCACGGTGATTCAAAAGAACTAAACACAAATATGTGAGTTTTAAAGTAATACATTTCAAAACTAGGATTTCAGTGGCACTTTAAATTCACAAATTAAGAATTCAGTTGCTTTTAATGCTCAAGTCTTGGTCTCTTTTTTGACTTCCGTAAGACAGAACCTAGAAATGACAGCTAAATCTCAGTATCATTCCTGTGTTCAGTTGATTAGCTTAATCCCCACTGGATAGTCATCAATACAGCATCCGATGTTCGCCTTATTTGTATTCTCTAAATGTAGGACTATGTTCGATATCTCACTTGCACTGGCAATCCTGATAGTACATGTAGTGTGAATCACTTATGACTTATTCTTTCTCTCCCTCTCTCTCTCTCTCTCTCTCTCTCTCTCTCTCTCTCTCCGTCTTTCTATCTTCAACTCAGTCTCCCTGGATTCACATGTCCTTAAGCTCAGGAGCCAGGGGAACCATCTTCCTTATTTCCTTCCCTTTCTTTCTTTTTTCTTTCATCTCTCCGCGTCCTCGAGCACTTCACCTGTCCTTAATCCGGGGTACTCTCTATAGTGCTCTTGAGTTAATAATAATAATAATAATAATAATAATAATTATTATTATTATTATTATTATTATCATCATCATAATCATAATAATAATCATAAAACACCATCATATATCTTCCACACACACAAACACACATCCTTTACTCTCTGCTCCCTCTTCACACCTTTGTTGTTGTCTTTACAAACAAACAAAAAAATCTCAAAGGCATCTAAGTACCAGATCTACCAGATAAAGTCTCTCTCTATACTTCTCCATTTTGCACTCTGCTCTTCATTTCACCTCTTGCTTCCCTTCGTTATTTTATTTTATTTATTTAGTCCCCCCTTGCTGTAGCTGTACAGGAGCAGGGCCAGTCTCTGTGTTTCTGTTTTCCTGCAGTCCTCCCCAGGGGCTCTCTCACTGCCTCTGCCTTGTGTTTCCTTTAGAGGAAAGTGTGTGTGTGTGTGTGTGTGTGTGTGTGTGTGTGTGTGTGTGTGGGTGTGAATCTGGCTATTCTAATGACTGCTTTAAATAATTCATAACAGGCTACAGGTATTTGTATCTGTCAGGACTGTCTCTAGCTGACTGCATGCACGATGTAGTGTCAGGATTCACAGTACGAGTATGAGCCAGCATTTACAGCAGTGCTTTAGGATGGGGGACTCTATTTATTTATTTATTTATTTATTTATTTATTTATTTATGCAATTCTCACTTCTGATTGGTCAGAAGTTGTTGAGTCATTTTCTACAACAGCAGCTCTGACAGCAGTGCCAGCTGTAGTTCAAATCATGTGTTTATCTTAATGCAGCCATTTGAATACACTGTGGTTTCCATAGTAACAACTTACAAAGGGACTTGTACAGCAGCCATTCCATATAATCTAAGCCTAATTGTAAACAGGTTCGAAAAACTTGTCATTATTTAAAAATGTTGAAATGGTGATATGATATGGTAAAGCATTGTGGAAGGAGACATATATTTAACATTTATGGAAGGAGTCCATCGTGTCAGGACGTTTTCCACCACAGGACAGTCTTCAGGATTAATATATCATTGTTTTTAAAGCTAATTCACAAGGACGTGTACGGCAGACGCTTTACATAATCTAAGAGTAATAATGAACAGGTTGAAAACATGACACTTAACAAAGAAAGCGTATACGCTTTCTGTGAGGAGACGTTTATTTAGCATTTATGGAAGGAGTCTCCAGTGTCAGCACTTTATAAGAGTCAGTAAGTTCACACTACGATTTTTTTTTTTTGTATTATTAACTATCAAAAGAGAAAAAGCAGAGGCTAGTGATGAAAAGACTGTTTAGAACTGCTATAACTCTATAAGTTATAACAATTATACAGGCCATACTAATGTATTTACTATAAAAAATTAAAAATATTAAAAAATATTTCAGCATTTCATAGATATTTTAAAAATTACTGGACTTTTATAAAAATTGCTAGTACATGTCAGTTAGGGTGCGCAGACCATTTTTTCTGACAAAAACAAACAAACAAACAAAAAACAGTGGCCTGCTGTCCAGCTGTCTTATGGCATTTTGTTGGTTATGATAGGTGACACTAGAGCTAATCCGATGGCCTAATATAGAAGCATGAACAACATTTGTAGCATCTCTGTTAATGGAAAATGGTGAAACATTATGAGAGTTGTACAGGAGAAACTTGGGAAGTCTAGTTGGTTCGGTAATTATATAGTCTCCTTGCAACTGACATACCAAGTCCAAAGCAATAATTACTGAGGAAAAGGGTTAAACCTTTGAAGCTTCTGTCTTACATTCCACCTATATTTGCTTACAGATAATGAGAAAATTAGACACATGGAGACAGAAACAGCTTGTCTGATGTGCTTAAAAGTGCATAATGAATGCCTTCATCCATATACATAGACGTACACCTATAAATGTACTCTAATATTATTCCGCCCGTTCACATCTCCATTCTGGTACTATTCCAGCAGGTCTTGCTGTGTCCTAAGGCATGTAATCCTGTTAGATGACATGAATACCAGGTACATGACAACATGAGCTGGCTAGATAATTTAGTGAAGCAGAGGTCTATGTTTATTTACGCATGCTTTTTCACACACCTACATATTCGTTTATATCCGGGACTACATTCGTATGATTCATAGGAGCTTTAGCATGAGTCGGAGAGATTTAGATTGTAGAATGCAGCTCGATCAGAAATATCGGACGACGTGAATCAGCTGCCAGGCTAATGAAAACTTTCAACGTTGCTGTCCAAGAAGAAAGGCTAAAACCTAAAGGTCAGGACAGGAAACAAGCTGTCACGGAACACCAGGGTGTCAGTGCTGTCAGGTTAAATTCATTAGTGTAAAGCTTTCAGGTCGGGTGGATGAGCAGGGGCAACACGGTTAACATATCAGGGAACCTAAATATATGGTTCCATTCTGATGCAGATAATGGTGGTGTAAAGTTTTCACGATCACTAATCAGAAGACTTATTGGTAAATGGTCTGCACTTATATAGCGCTTTTATCCAAAGTGCTATACACTGTGTCTCATTCATCCATTCACACACACACCAATGGTAGCAGAGCTGCCATGCAAGGCGCTAACTTGCCATCGGGAGCAACTTGGGGTTCAGTGTCTTGCCCAAGGACACTTCGGCATGTGGAGTCATGTGAGCCCGGAATCGAACTGCCAACCCTACGATTAGTGGACAACCTGCTCTACCACCTGAGCCACAGTCGTCCGATTGAATACTTTTTTCTTCTTCAAGTTTTAGTCATTTGTAAATTCTATACTGTCTGTGAATTGGAATCTATACCCTATGGCCAACATGGAGGGTGAGGGCTTACATGTGCTTGGTACTGTCTCATCTAGGGTGTATTCCCACCTCACACCCTCACTCCTCCACCATCACCCTGAATAAGACTTCTGTAAAATGATTACAGTTTTACCAGATAGCATGTGAGCCAACTCTCTGGCTTGAAAATACCAAAAGAGCTTTGGATTAATTTCCTGAATGCCAGTATGTTTAGAGAAGTCATTGACTACAGAAGAGGATCTGGAGAGAGAGAGAGAGAGAGAGAGAGAGAGAGAGAGAGAGAGAGAGAGAGAGACAGAAATGAATGTCCACGAAGACAGCAGAATCAGCAGCAGGACGGATAGCGCATGATAATAGTCTCTTGGTACACAGTGACATTTCAGAAAAGACACAATAGTGCCCTGAAATTGAAAAATGTTCACTTTGTGTGAGCTCGGTGTAGAACAAAATGCATAGTGTGTAACCTCAGGAATTCTGAATCTGAATAAAATTGGTGGGTGGGATCATCTGAATATTAAAATATCAGTAATACAAATCAAATCCAATCAAAAAGACCAGCAGCCTGAGAACTTTACAAAGTACTGAGTCCGGTCACATTGACACCACTTCTCCATTCCTCGATCTAGACACTGCGTAGAAGTGTACAGTGCTGCATCATACATCTGTCAGGAAAATCTGATCAAATTAAAATTCATGATTTTCAATTAGCTGAGCAATTACAAAAGATGTATCATTCTCTATCTTCTATTCAGTGCAACAGATTTAAGAGCGCAGGGCGACAAGTGCTCTGAATTGCAATTAAACAGTAATTATACTGATCGGCCCACTTTCCAGTTACCTGCAGCTGTGCCTACAGCAGATGTCTGGAATATTGCGCGATGCAGCATGATTTCTTATCAGTGCTTAGTGAAGGAGGAAAAAATGGACCCCGACATGCACCTCCTGCCGTTCCTGGCCAGGAGCTCATCCATTTCCTCTGTCTTATTTCTCAGTGTGTGAGCAGTTAGCACACAGGTAGACTGTGCAAGCAGGGGGTTTGTTGTTCGTTGGTATTCTCCAGCCAATCTATGCTTTAAGCATTTACAGACCATTGATGTTAAGATCAAAACTCTCAGATTTACCTACGTTACTGCATTCCCAGTACAGTCTTTGAAGCAGTACACATAGAAGTATGTAGTTTTGAAATCTTGCTAAAACAGAGAATTTCCTACCAGACTGTGGGTATTAAAGCATGGTATGTACACTTGGACAGTTAGGTCAGCAGTGGATCACTTTGTTTTTGTCACACCATTACAGGTCATTCCTATGGGATTCCCACTGGAATTGGATATAGGATTCCAACTGAATATCCCACTGGTGGATATTCAGTTGGAATCCTATAGTGACTTGCATTATCATCATCATCATTTCAAAATCCAGTTGCACACTGGAATATGGTCCAATTTCCTTTGGATTTCTATTGGACTTTTAAATAAGTTGGAACATAGTTTGATTTTGATATTGTGAGTGTACTCAATTTTATGGGTTATAACTTTGAATGAAGTCCAATTTGTTTATGGAGTGCCTGTTTTTTTTATGAGTTACCCAATGGGATTTGAAGTTCCCTGGTGGACTAGTAGCTAGCATGTGAGACTCACCAGTGCAAGCTGGGTTCGATTCCCAGACAGGTAACTAACCCCAGTCACTGGAGGGTTGCATCAGGAAGGGTATCCAGTGTAAAACAAAATATTCAAATGGGTGATTCATTACGGTGACCCTGAATGGGAGCAGCCGAAGGAGGGGGAAAACCCATTGGGATTTAATCGTGTTCGCATGGGGATTTTGTTGAATTTTTACTATTTACCCATTAGGATTTTTACTGGGTTGCTTTCGATTTTTTTATGGTTTAGTCACTGGAATATGGTCCACTTTATTTTGGGTTTCTGCTCAATTTTTATGAGCAACCCATTGGATTCTATTGGATTTTTATCTGTTTGAATATGGTTCATATTCTATGGACTGCCTGGTGAATTTTTATGAATTACCCACAGGAATATGGTCCAAGTTCTTTATGGTTCCTATTGATTTTCTATGGGTTACTATTTAGAACATGGTCCAATTTATGTGAAGTTCATATAGAATTTTTATGAGTTAACAACAGGAGTATGGTCTGATTTATACTGTGATTCTATTGGATTTTTATCTGTTTGAATATGGTTCATATTCTCATAATGAGTTACCCACTGGAAAATGGTCCAATTTCTATGGGGTTCCTCTTGAATTGTTATGAGGTACTCCCTGGAATACAGCCCAATTTCTACTGTGATTCCATTGGATTTTTATTTTGATGTGTGGAAACACATTACAGTCTACTATCTAATGCAGAACAACTCGAGTCGCATGGAAGCCTATTTACTCCCAAAGAGTTTAGAGATTTTAGAAAGCAGATAGTATCATTCAACTTTCTTGACACCATTTCCCTTAAGGGAAATTACCCTAGAGATTTTGGAGCCTGGCTCTCATGGAGCCCAGTATGAATACCATTGTAATGTTCCCTAAAGGCAATGATGTCAGGAAAGTAAGATGATTTTATCATCTGATTTCACACATGCTCGATTATTGAGGCTCGACCGTGTAGCGATTAGGGGTCAAGGCACTTTCTATACTTTTCCCACGGGTCAATATGCAAGTGCTGTTTGTATATTCTAATTGCTAGATTGTGATTCTGTGTGGTTGGTGTGACAGGTGGGCAAAAAAGTTGGTGGAAAAAAGCGGTAAACCCACCTTCAGTGGGAGAAATATGTTGTGGGCTCTAAATCACTTAGAGATCTTCCATAGGTTATTCCTCCATGGCTCTGACATACCTGACCTGCTATATGTTTCTGACCTCAAGAGAATCCTAATTATTTAGGGAACTCTACTAATTATTGCCATCACATTTTGTTTTCCCAGGGACGACCTCTGTGTAAGTCTCTGTGTAAGCTGCCCTGGCTAGCCATAGAGCTGCAGTGTGGTGGGAACAAACAGATCGGAGGGTTGCAGCAATACACTAATACCTCATAACTCCCTGTCTGTTTAATTAAAATTATTTACTATAGAAATGACCACAGCTGCCATGTTTTTATTATTATTATTATTATTATTATTATTATTATTATTATTATTATACTACAGTATTATTATACAGAGGTTTACAGTTTGAAGAGAAGCCTGAGGATGTCCACAAGCATAGTAACAATGGCTCAGCTTCCTTTCCATAAATCACACCATTAGCATGCAGGCCAGTGCGACTGCTAGCTGTCCTTCATTAATCAAGGAACAGTTAGCATCACAACTAACTTTGCAAGATTAATAGGCCTCCTGAGAGTGCAGAAGGAGCTAACTGCTTGTTATTGGTGTTGTATCTCAGTTTCCTGTGGAGTTG
Source organism: Ictalurus furcatus (assembly GCF_023375685.1). Lineage (NCBI taxonomy): Eukaryota > Metazoa > Chordata > Actinopteri > Siluriformes > Ictaluridae > Ictalurus > Ictalurus furcatus. Next base: position 11,280,743 of record NC_071283.1, read on the forward strand.
GGTTCAACTAGGACTTGTGTTGTGACATGGAAGTATCCAGGAGCACTTGATTTGACAGCTTTATCGCCTTGCACGCTGACACACCCCTTTAGTCATTAAGTGTGGCTTTGAGTAAAATGCACTGGGTCAGCCAGCTAGCAATGTTACTACTAAAATATCTCTGCATATTGAAGAAATCGTTACATCTATATTTAGTTTTAAGAGCGAATAAAAAGCATAAGCCTTTCATTCATTATTAAAGACACGCATTTCATTTAATAGAGTAGTTTTATGTCATGATATAAACCTTGCAGTTAATTGGAAGAGGATTTTATCATGGCCTTGGTTTAAAATTTGAAATTTGACAACGAAAGGCCTCGAAGTCAGTCGTTTACTCGTATCGATTTGTAAACGGTGTGATTTGCTACATCATCAGCCACACGAAGAAGTGATACTTGAGCTGCGTCTGCGGTCAGTCTCTCAGCCTCTCAACTTTCCTCCTGTGATACACAAGCTATAACGGCTTCCGCTTCGTATCGCTCACAGGAGTGTGTTAGCCTGGCGGGGTTCTTTTGTTATGCTACAGCTTCATTACAGTAGAAGTTTCTGTAAAGGTCAGTAGACCTTTTTCACACTTCTTGTTTCTATGCATAGTGATAGCAGCTTTGATTTATGCTAAATGCGGTGCCAATTTATGCGTATGTTTAAACGTATGCATATGAGATATTTGTAAATCTTGATTAATTTCGACAGTAGTTCCGGTTATAATGCAATTCACAGGTTTATGTTAACGCATGCTTTCTAATAGTAACAAATTCAGTCACAGGGACTTGTATAGTGGACGATATGCAAAATCGATGGCTAATAATAAACAGATTTGTTTTTAGTTGTGGAACAGCCATGAAACAAGTTAGTTCTTGTTTTTTCTTAAGTAGATCGACTGTGTGTTGCATTCCGTTGCCAGCCTTTCCCTTTTTTAAAGAGGTTAAGAATGATCAATAAGGCGAAAAACAAACAACACCACAGCTTGTTACAAAGACAAGTATTACAACGCACTGACACTGGATACTCCTTCCATAAATGTTAAATAAACCTTTCCAAAACATCACGTTTTCTTAGATTATGTGGCTCGATTGCCATTCAAGCCCCTGTGACTGAGCTGTTACTATAGAAACGCTAATATTTTAGAACGAGCGCCCTGCGATTCGAATTACGTCAATTCCGACCAGCCAGAATCGGCTAATTTGACATGTACCTGCTGTTGTCCTTCTCCTCAATGAGCAGAACCATACAAGTAAAGGCATTCCCTTTCTGTGTTTCCAGTCTTCCTTCTTTCCGCCTAATGAGGAATTACACATGTGCTCACCTTTTTAAATCTGGCATTTACCAGGCCATGCAGATGTCAGCAGCTGCTCCTTTCACACGACTATCAGCACGCCGGATGAATTATACATGAACCGCGCAAACAACCGTTCCGCTGAAACTCTGCCCGGTGATTACCAAGTCGTTGAGGCATTCTCCTGTACTCTGCATTGTGGCTAGAATAATGGTCTGCTAAATCATTTAAAGATTTAGATGTTTAAGGCGGAGCTCGGAGGATCCATGCAGGCTTTTGGTTCTGATTAGTGGAGAAAAGTTTTCACATGGACATTTTTCTCAATCGTGATGACTTACAAAGTGAACTGCAGCATTGTGCGTAGGAGAGGATGGTCACCCGTCTTGTAGGGTGTAGAGGACGATGCCCTTGAGATGCATATTCATATCCGCACACATCCCTTTGCGCTTCTCCCTCCACACACACACACACACACACACACACACACACACACTCATAAGTCCATTATTCACAGTGTGCCTACAGACACCGTTCTTCTCCTCAACAGATATACTGAATCAGCGAAAATGTCCTATAAGTGTAAGAACAATGTGGGAGGAACAAAATAAATAAAGATGCTAAAATAGCATACTGTATAGATTTGGGGTTAGTAAGGTTTAGTCATTGCAGACACTCCAGTTTTATTAAAGAGCATTAATAATAAAGGTAGACAATTAAAGTGCTAGCCTGAACTGAACTGCGAGTGGATAACATAAACACATCCACACAACATTTACATGATATGACAAGTAAATGATCAGCAACACAAGGTGATGAATAGTGTTAATAAGGGCTACATGACATCTGCGTAAGCCCTTCATTAAAAAACAAAACAAAAAAAAAAAACCCAGCTGTTGTTTAACGAGCAGTGTTCTTAGGGATACGTTACGCCTGTTTAACATAAGTTGTCATTAAGGGCTCATGCAGGTGTGGTGTAGCCCTATGAAGGTTACACTGCGAATTCGAACTGTGTCCAGATAGCTGAAAAACATCCAGCAGCCAAGAGAAGTTTGTGTAAATAAAAGTTTGTGACATGTACATCTTAAAATTAAGAGATAAAGATTAGTATTCATAGAGCTTTATGACACCGTTATAATCCCTTCAAGTGTCAGCTGACATAAAAACAGCTTTTGTAGCTTGTGATGTCAAGTAGCACAAGAAAATGAGTAGTGTTCATAAGACTACAACACCTACTTCAGCTAAATTGTCATGAAGGGCTTATGCAAGTGTCATGTAGCCCTATGAACACTACACGACAAGTTAAGAACTGTTTCAGGATAGCATAAACATTTACCCAACGCAGACACAATATATAAAGTTTATGTCCCAAGTTCACAAGCTAATGGATAGTGTACATAGGGCTACATAGCAAGTGCTTTGACAATGGTAAGATGTCATAAAGGGCTAATGCAAGTGTCATGCAGTGCAATAGACGCTACATTGCCAGTAGGTCTGTGTCCAGATAGCATAAAAACATCTAGCAACACAGATAAGTTTACATAAATAAGAAGTTTACATTCTAACAAAATGAGGTAATGATTAGTATTCATAGGGCTTCATGACGCATAAGCCCTTCAAGTGTCAGCTGATGTAAAAACAGCTTTTGTTAATTGTGATGCCAAGTGACGCATGCTAATGAGTAATGTTCACAAGGCTACATGACGCCTGCTTAAATTAAGATGTCATTAAGGGCTTATGTATGTGTCATGTCGCGCTATGAACACTACTCTGCAAGTTAAGAACTTGAACAGTGTTCACAAGGCTACATAACACTTGCTTATCGTACATTAACATAAAGATCAACACTACACTGCAAGTTAAAGACTGTGCCCAGAAAACACAGAGCTATTCCGAGAGGTTTATGTAATTGAGTTTGTGTCCTAACATCATGAGGTCATAAAGGGCTTATGAAGGAGTCATGTAGCCCAGTGAGCACTATTCTGCAAGTAAAGAAGTGTACCCAGTAGCATGAAACCATCTACCCAATATACAGTAAACATGATACGAGAAGTAGTGTTTATAGGGTTGCATTACACCTGCATAAGCACGTCATGGCAACTCTATGCATGTTTATAACAAGTGGCAGCCGTCATAAAAAGAAAAAAAACAGCTTGTCTTAACACTCAGTGATGTGAAGTGAGTAGTGTTCATAGGGCTACATAACACCTACTTAAGGTACGTTGTAAAACAGGGCTTATGCAGGTGTCATGTCACTACGTCACATTATAACAACCAAATTCCTTTTTAAAGTCAGAGGAAATGTACATAAATCTGTAATTATGGTGTCATGGAATTGCTATAGTTTTGCTTTAAAACATCTTTTAAATAGTAAAATGAAACTTTACTTAAAATGAAAATATTACTGAAAATATACATAACTGTCTTATTACAGTGCCATGACATTGCTATAAGTATTCATAACAGTCTTATAAGCAGAAAGGCAGGTAGTTAGGTATGATCAGAAGAAATAGAGGAGGGAGAGAGATAGATTGTGTCTGTCTCTCTGTCTGTCTGCACTGCATCCCTCTATCCTCACTGGAATCCTGGAACAAATCTTTGGTCAGCAAGTGTGGGGCGGAGGGAGAGAAATATGGAGATGATGGACTGCAGAATGGAAAAAGAGATTGATGATGTGAATGGAAAAGCAGTAGGAGGTGTAACAGGCGTGGCAGATCAATAAGTGAATGGATGAATGCAGGCAGAGAGATGTACGAGACTGGAATGTGACAGGAAGTTAGTTATATAACCGGAGAATGTGAGCATAATACAAAAAGAAAGGTAGAGAGAAATGAAGGTAAAGTGAGCCGATTAAAAAGAGAAAGATGGATAATGTACTGTATGAGGAACTTGATGTAGACCTGTGTAATAGTGTTCGAGATCGGCAAAAAGATTATACACTAACACTCGCTATGAAGCCCGTATGTATAATGACTTACGAATACATTCATAGCTTGTTATAATGCAGTCCTATATGCATTCATATTCGTAATTGTTCATAAATAAAAACAGAATTACAGTTTGTAGGTTTGATTAAAATGAAAATGCTTATAACACATTATATCACTATTATGTCTTCTCATAATGAACCATGCAAAATGCCTTATGAATGAATTATAACAGAATATGAAAGTGTTTATAGATTGTGAAATGCTGTAGATATGACCTTCATAGAAATTACACTTTCAACTGGATAGGCAGAACCAAAATATGAGACGATAGAACGATAGATAGGACGATATATAGAACGATAGAACGATAGATAGATAGATAGATAGATAGATAGATAGATAGATAGATGTAACTAGTAGATAGATAGATAGATAGAACGATAGATAGATATAGCCTAGTAGATAGATAGATAGATAGATAGATAGAACGATAGATATAGATATAGATAGATAGATAGATAGATAGAACTAGTAGATAGATAGATAGATAGATAGATAGGTAGATAGATATAGCTAGTAGATAGATAGATAGATAGATAGATAGATAGATAGATAGATAGATATAACTAGTAGATAGATAGATAGATAGAACGATAGATAGATATAGCTAGTAGATAGATAGATAGATAGATAGATAGATAGATAGATAGATAGATAGATAGATAGATATAGCTAGGAGATAGATAGATAGATGTAGCTAGTAGATAGATAGATAGATAGATAGATAGATAGATAGAACGATAGATAGATATAGCTAGTAGATAGATAGATAGATAGATAGATAGATAGATAGATAGATATAGCTAGGAGATAGATAGATAGATGTAGCTAGTAGATAGATAGATAGATAGATAGATAGATAGATAGATAGAACGATAGATAGATATAGCTAGTAGATAGATAGATAGATAGATAGATAGATAGATAAATAGATATAGCTAATAGATAGATAGATAGATATAGCTAGTAGATAGATAGATAGATGTAGCTAGTAGATAGATAGATAGATAGAATGATAGATGGATATAGCTTGTAGATAGATAGATAGATAGATAGATAGATAGATAGATAGATAGATATTAAATTATTTTCTTTGTTTTGTTGTTTTTATTTATTTTTGCTTTTTATGTTTCTTTTGTTTATTTTTTTTTAATTGAGCTTTTTGTTATTTTTGTTATATTTTGTTTGGTTGTTTGTTTTTAAATATATTTTTGCGTTACTTTTTGTTTGTATTTTGTGTGCGTGTCTGTCTCCTAGTTTGCATGTGTAATCACTGTGTTGTTTAGTGTAGTATATCTGTATACATCATTTTATTTCTGGTTCCTTTTTGTGAATGAATTCAAACAAAATAAAAGATATAACCTTTATCGATCAGTCTCTAGGCTAAAAATAATGATTAAAAGTGAGATGTAAAACGATGGCTTTAAGTACACTGGCCATCGTGCGTGTTTTCTTTTAGAATCGTTTCTGTCAACCATTTTGTTGCCATTTTGTTCTGGCTCTGGCATGAAACACTTGGAGTCTTGACATTTTTGCCAGGGTAATAACCCAAAATGTCTGTGTGAGCGGAGACGGGGAGAGTACTGGAATCTGTCCGTCTGATTAGCGATAGAAGAGGACGTGTGTGTGTGTGTGGTGTGGGTGGGGGTGTGTGGGGGGTGTTAGGTGGTTGCACAGTTGTTGGGGGGGATCGATCAGAGCGAGACAGCGAGAGATACGTATGATGCAGATGGTTTGATGTGATGACAACCATCCGTCTCTCCAAACTGGTTATGGAGCTGTTCTAGTTGTAATGACTGCCTCAGGAAAAGTTTCTATGTGTGTGTGTGTGTGTGTGTGTGTGTGTGTGTGTAAAAGAGAAATTGAGAGAGTTCATCAGAGTGTGACTTTGAATGATAAAATGTCATTGCATTCTTATACACCGTCTAACACACACACACACACACACACACACACACACACACACATACACACACACACACACACACACAAGCATGTGCCACCAGAGATAAGAGTTTGGGAAGATGACAGGTGGAACAGTTTGCAAAATTTTCTTTAATGATGTATGCCCACACACACACACACACACACACACACACACACACTTCATATATCATCTTCATGGATTTTTTTTCCTGAAGTTCTTCAGGATGTTTCTGCATGAAGTGGGCTTGAATATCTTTAATATGTTAAATAAAAGAGGTATTAAAATAGTGTAGTGGTAGAGGTGGGCGTGGTTAAATGTGGGCGTGGTTAAACAATGTTGCTGCAGAAGGTCTCATACAGAGCATTGATTGAAAGTCTGATACGTTGCCATGCAACATGGTGTATGCTTGTGACGGAACTTTGATCTTCACTGTGTACTGTGGAAGGTGCTGCAGATAAGTTGCTGGGTAATGTCTTGTCTGGGAGACTCGGCTGGCTTTTTGTACCTCACTGCCTTCTATTTATAACAACTGTGATCTCTGCTGTTTTTCTTCCTCTGTCAGTTCCTCACCTCTACATCTTAGTCTCGCTGCCATCCAAACAAACACTGTTCTCATGTCATGGGCTGAATGTGAAGAGTGTGTTAACGCGAAGTGTGTGTTAACGCAGTGTTTGCTCTTGTTAAGTGTGAATGGTTGACGTATGCTCGTCTTCAAGCAGCTTGTGCATATACACGTACATGCTCACCTTATACACGTACACGCTCACCTTATACACGTACACGCTCACCTTATACACGTACACGCTCACCTTATACACGTACACGCTCACCTTATACACGTTCACGCTCACCTTATACACGTACACGCTCACCTTATACACGTTCACGCTCACCTTATACACGTACATACTCACCTTATACACACACACGCTCACCTTATACACGTACACACTCACCTTATACACACACACTCACCTTATACACGTACACGCTCACCTTATACACGTACACGCTCACCTTATACACGTTCACGCTCACCTTATACACGTACACGCTCACCTTATACACGTACACGCTCACCTTATACACGTACACGCTCACCTTATACACGTTCACGCTCACCTTATACACACACACTCACCTTATACACGTTCACGCTCACCTTATACACGTACACGCTCACCTTATACACGTACACACTCACCTTATACACGTACACACTCACCTTATACACACACACTCACCTTATACACGTACACGCTCACCTTATACACGTACACACTCACCTTATACACACACACACTCACCTTATACACACATACACACTCACCTTATACACGTACACACTCACCTTATACACGTACACACTCACCTTATACACACACACTCACCTTATACACGTACACGCTCACCTTATACACGTACACGCTCACCTTATACACGTACACACTCACCTTATACACACACACTCACCTTATACACGTACACGCTCACCTTATACACGTACACGCTCACCTTATACACGTACACGCTCACCTTATACACGTACACGCTCACCTTATACACGTTCACGCTCACCTTATACACGTACACGCTCACCTTATACACATACACGCACACCTTATACACGAACACGCTCACCTTATACACGTACACGCTCACCTTATACACGTACACGCACACCTTATACACGTACACGCTCACCTTATACACACACACTCACCTTATACACGTACACGCTCACCTTATACACGTACACGCTCACCTTATACACGTTCACGCTCACCTTATACACACACACTCACCTTATACACGTTCACGCTCACCTTATACACGTACACGCTCACCTTATACACGTACACACTCACCTTATACACGTACACACTCACCTTATACACACACACTCACCTTATACACGTACACTCACCTTATACACGTACACGCTCACCTTATACACACACACTCACCTTATACACGTACACACTCACCTTATACACACACACACTCACCTTATACACACATACACACTCACCTTATACACGTACACACTCACCTTATACACGTACACACTCACCTTATACACACACACTCACCTTATACACGTACACGCTCACCTTATACACGTACACGCTCACCTTATACACGTACACACTCACCTTATACACACACACTCACCTTATACACGTACACGCTCACCTTATACACGTACACGCTCACCTTATACACGTACACGCTCACCTTATACACGTTCACGCTCACCTTATACACGTACACGCTCACCTTATACACATACACGCACACCTTATACACGAACACGCTCACCTTATACACGTACACGCACACCTTATACACGTACACGCTCACCTTATACACACACACTCACCTTATACACGTACACGCTCACCTTATACACGTACACGCTCACCTTATACACACACACTCACCTTATACACGTACACGCTCACCTTATACACGTACACGCTCACCTTATACACGTACACGCACACCTTATACACGTACACGCTCACCTTATACACACACACTCACCTTATACACGTACACGCTCACCTTATACACGTACACGCTCACCTTATACACACACACTCACCTTATACACGTACACGCTCACCTTATACACGTACACGCTCACCTTATACACGTTCACGCTCACCTTATACACACACACTCACCTTATACACGTTCACGCTCACCTTATACACGTACACGCTCACCTTATACACGTACACGCTCACCTTATACACGTACACACTCACCTTATACACACACACTCACCTTATACACGTACACACTCACCTTATACACACACACACTCACCTTATACACACACACTCACCTTATACACACACACTCACCTTATACACACACACTCACCTTATACACACACACTCACCTTATACACGTACACGCTCACCTTATACACGTACACGCTCACCTTATACACACACACTCACCTTATACACACACACTCACCTTATACACACACACTCACCTTATACACGTACACGCTCACCTTATACACGTACACGCTCACCTTATACACGTACACGCACACCTTATACACGTACACGCTCACCTTATACACACACACTCACCTTATACACGTACACGCTCACCTTATACACGTACACGCTCACCTTATACACACACACTCACCTTATACACGTACACGCTCACCTTATACACGTACACGCTCACCTTATACACGTTCACGCTCACCTTATACACACACACTCACCTTATACACGTTCACGCTCACCTTATACACGTACACGCTCACCTTATACACGTACACGCTCACCTTATACACGTACACACTCACCTTATACACACACACTCACCTTATACACGTACACTCACCTTATACACGTACACGCTCACCTTATACACACACACTCACCTTATACACGTACACACTCACCTTATACACACATACACACTCACCTTATACACACATACACGCTCACCTTATACACGTACACGCTCACCTTATACACGTACACGCTCACCTTATACACGTACACGCTCACCTTATACACGTACACGCTCACCTTATACACGTACACACTCACCTTATACACACACACTCACCTTATACACGTACACGCTCACCTTATACACGTACACGCTCACCTTATACACGTACACGCTCACCTTATACACGTACACGCTCACCTTATACACGTTCACGCTCACCTTATACACGTACACGCTCACCTTATACACGTACACGCACACCTTATACACGTACACGCTCACCTTATACACGTACACGCTCACCTTATACACGTACACGCTCACCTTATACACGTACACGCTCACCTTATACACGTACACGCACACCTTATACACGTACACGCTCACCTTATACACGTACACGCTCACCTTATACACGTACACGCACACCTTATACACGTACACGCTCACCTTATACACACACACTCACCTTATACACGTACACGCTCACCTTATACACGTACACGCTCACCTTATACACGTACACGCTCACCTTATACACGTTCACGCTCACCTTATACACGTACACGCTCACCTTATACACGTTCACGCTCACCTTATACACGTACACGCTCACCTTATACACACACACTCACCTTATACACGTACACGCTCACCTTATACACACACACTCACCTTATACACGTACACGCTCACCTTATACACGTACACACTCACCTTATACACACACACTCACCTTATACACACATACACACTCACCTTATACACGTACACACTCACCTTATACACGTACACGCTCACCTTATACACGTACACGCTCACCTTATATACGTACACGCTCACCTTATACACGTACACGCTCACCTTATACACACACACTCACCTTATACACGTACACACTCACCTTATACACGTACACACTCACCTTATACACGTACATACTCACCTTATACACGTACACACTCACCTTATACACACACACTCACCTTATACACGTACACACTCACCTTATACACACACACGCTCACCTTATACACGTACACGCTCACCTTATACACGTACACACTCACCTTATACACGTACATACTCACCTTATACACACACACGCTCACCTTATACACGTACATACTCACCTTATACACACACACGCTCACCTTATACACACACACTCACCTTATACACGTACACACTCACCTTATACACACACACTCACCTTATACACGTACACGCTCACCTTATACACACACACTCACCTTATACACGTACACGCTCACCTTATACACACACACTCACCTTATACACACGTACACACTCACCTTATACACGTACACACTCACCTTATACACACACACTCACCTTATACACACACACTCACCTTATACACACACACTCACCTTATACACGTACACACTCACCTTATACACACACACTCACCTTATACACACGTACACACTCACCTTATACACGTACACGCTCACCTTATACACACGTACACACTCACCTTATACACGTACACACTCACCTTATACACACACACTCACCTTATACACACACACTCACCTTATACACGTACACACTCACCTTATACACACACACTCACCTTATACACACGTACACACTCACCTTATACACACACACACTCACCTTATACACACATACACACTCACCTTATACACGTACACACTCACCTTATACACACACACTCACCTTATACAGGTACACACTCACCTTATACACACACACACTCACCTTATACACGTACACACTCACCTTACACACACACACACACACACACCTTATACACGTACACGCTCACCTTATACACGTACACACTCACCTTATACACACACACTCACCTTATACACACACACACTCACCTTATACACGTACACACTCACCTTATACACACACACACACACACACACACCTTATACACACACACACTCACCTTATACACGTACACACTCACCTTATACACGTACACACTCACCTTATACACACACACTCACCTTATACACGTACACACTCACCTTATACACACACACACTCACCTTATACACACATACACACTCACCTTATACACGTACACACTCACCTTATACACACACACACTCACCTTATACATGTACACACTCACCTTATACACACACACTCACCTTATACACACACACACTCACCTTATACACGTACACACTCACCTTATACACGTACACACTCACCTTATACACACACACTCACCTTATACACGTACACACTCACCTTATACACACACACACTCACCTTATACACACATACACACTCACCTTATACACGTACACACTCACCTTATACACGTACACGCTCACCTTATACACGTACACGCTCACCTTATACACACACACTCACCTTATACACGTACACGCTCACCTTATATACGTACACGCTCACCTTATACACGTACACGCTCACCTTATACACACACACTCACCTTATACACGTACACACTCACCTTATACACGTACACACTCACCTTATACACGTACATACTCACCTTATACACGTACACACTCACCTTATACACACACACTCACCTTATACACGTACACACTCACCTTATACACGTACACGCTCACCTTATACACGTACACGCTCA